>NC_041215.1:79282202-79314173 GCF_002837175.3 Physeter macrocephalus
CTGAGCCGGCGCGTCCGGAGCCTGTGCTCCGCAACTGGAGAGGCCACAGCAGAGGGAGGCCCGCGTACCAAAAAAAAAAAAAAAAAAAAAGAAAATGTCCTCATCTCTTCAAAAGCATATACTGCATATTCAGGGGTGAAATACAATGTCTGGGATTTATTTTAAAATACTTAAGGAAAGGGCTTCCCTGGTGGCACAGTGGTTGAGAATCTGCCTGCTAACGCAGGGGACACGGGTTCGAGCCCTGGTCTGGGAAGATCTCACATGCCGCAGAGCAACTAGGCCCGTGAGCCACAACTACTGAGCCTGCGCGTCTGGAGCTTGTGCTCCACAACAAGAGAGGCCGCGATAGTGAGAGGCCTGAGCACCGCGATGAAGAGTGGCCACTGCTTACCACAACTAGAGAAAGCCCTCGCACAGAAACGAAGACCCAACACAACCAAAAGTAAAGTAAAATAAATAAATAAATAAAAGGGAAAAAAATACTTAAGGAAAGAAAAAACTGATGAAGCAAATTGGCATTTTAGTCCATTTGGACTGCTGTAGCAAATATCATAGACTGGGTGGATTATAAACATTTATATCTCATATAAATGTTTTTATCTCATAGTTCTGGAGGCTGAAATTGGATTATAAGCATTTGTAAGATATAAATGGATTATAAGCATTTATATCTCATAGTTCTGGCGGCTGAAAGTCTAAGATCAGGGTGCTGGCAGATTTGGTGTCTGATGAGAGCCCTCTTCCTGGTTTATAAATGACTGTCCTCTCACTTAACCTCACATTGTGGAAGAGGTGAGGGAGCTCTCTGGATTCTCTTTTATAAGGGCACTAATCCCATTCATGAGGGCTCCACCCTCATGACCTAATCACCTCCTAAAGGCCCCACCTCCTAATATCATCACAGTGGGGATTAGGTTTCAACACATGACTTGAGATGGGACACAAACATTCAGTCTATAGCATATAGCAAGGTGTTAATGTTTAAATTTAGATGATGGGTATATGGGAGTCTTTTTTTTTTTTTTTTTTTTTTAGTAAAATGATTTTTAAGTTTTTAATGGCTGCATAGTAGTCTATCATATGGTGGAAGAGGAGTTTTTTTTAATTGTATTTTTTTAAATTAATTTTTAGAATTGAGATGTAATTGAAATATTACATTGTATAAGTTTAAGGTGTACAACTTGAGATTCTTTGTACTTTTATGTATGTTGAAAATTTTCTTATAATAAAAAGTTTAAAACAGAGACTATTTTATCGCAACAACTCACAGAACCAAACACCTGATTACCAACCTTGATGGTGGCTGAATTCTGCATTAAGTTTCTTAATCCGATGGTCAAACCAGGAGTCAGGTCTCAGGTATAATGGGGAGATGACAGAGAGGGGCCAGTGGAAGATGACCCTTATAAGCTTTGACCAGGGGTTGTAGCATACCTCCCAGCTCGCCTGCCTGGTCAGAAGTGGAGGGAGCTTGTCTCCCAGGACAAATGCAGCCTCCTTCGCTCCAGCTCCTGCTGGCTTTTAGGGCTGTGGTTTCCTTCCGTGTGTGCTGCATTGCTGCATGAGCAGTTTGGGGCCTGCAGGAGGGAAAGTAGGACACAGATCATATGCCACTGGAACCACAAAGTAAAGTTCTGGTTGTTCCAGCTTCAGATGGCTCTTGCTGCCCTCACTCCCAACATTCCACACTGTCCCATCAGTGTGCTGACTGTCATCCTGCGCTGACTCCCTCACAGACTCGTATTCAGGAATAATCTTCTGCCCGTCTCCTCTCCTCCAGGGGCAAGGGGGGTGAGGCCTCTACTTAGAAGAGTCAAAGCAGGCGTAACACTTATTCTCTTCCTAGGTCTGGCCCTTGCCACCTTCCCAGCTTCTACCTCCCCATTCCAGGTTAGTCTACAATCTTTAGCCTTAACCTGGTCTTGGGAAGGAGATGATTCTTTGCTAGTTTCTGATCTCCTGTTTCTGGCTGAAATGCAGTCCTTTCTAGAAAACCATCTTTTTCCTCCTGCTCTGAAATATGCTGGATATTCTATTTTCCTTTAAGTCCTGAGTAAAAGGTAAGTGCATTTTCCTGGTGCCGGGCCACGCCTGGTCCTTTCTCGGTCCCCGCCCCAGACGCAGCCCTCCTGAGTGGAAAAAGGCCTGCCTGTGTAGAGGTGGTGCCTAGAGAGTGCTGTTGCCGAGAACCTGCCCAAGCTGTTGCCAACACATGTTATAAGGAAGACTACTCTCACAGAAACAAAAAATACATTTGAAAAATCCTAATTCTACTTTGTGAGACTCAATATGTGATATTCCTACATTTTAAATAGGTTCTCTCATTTTCCTTTCTTCCTTTCTAGTGGTTTCCGTCTTTGTCTCAATTATAATACGTTCACGAGAACTTACACACTTTCGTTTTTCAAATTTCTGCTCATTTTTAGTGAATAATAAGGGTACTGACACTACACAAACGGGGCTTGTGTGACATCACGCAATAGCTCAGACATTTCACTTGTCGGTGGGTACATGAAAGTCCAAATTCAGTCTACAAAAGATGATTGGGGAAGGTCAATGGATAAAGTTGTAAGCCATTCAAAGCCAAATATACAGAAGTTGAAAATGTTGCCCCATTTTCAGCCCAGCCCCAACTAGAATGTAAGCACCTTGCAGGCAGGAATGTTGTCCATTTTGTACAGAGCAGTATCCCAGTGTCTAGAACAGGGTCTGCCACATGGTAGATGCTTAATACTTACTGGATGCATGAACGATCTGTGCTTTGGAATTCTTGTAGCCACCTGTCACATGCTACCATTACTATAACTATTATGTCATCATAATTCAAGATGGAAAGTTTCTCGGAAGCAGAAGTAAATCTTTCTGTTTCATAACACCTATATCATCCATAATTAGGATTCAATAACTGTCTATTGAACAGATGGAAATATGTTCTATTGGGAACTAGCTAGTGATTAAATAATTTAAAAACAAAATCCCACATAGGTCATGAGAAAAGCCATGGGCCATGCTATAGAAATGAACGGTTGCTGGAGCCCCAGAAGTTTCTAACGTACTGCGTGGCAGGGAAGTAAATTTCCTGCCCCAGAAATCTGGCGAAAGAATTCACTCGAGGATTTAAGTCTCAGAAAAAAAGACCGAGGGAAGGAAGCAGAGAAGGGGAGGTCTTTTCCAGGGCTGATAGATTAAGGGTATTTAGATACCACTTAAGAAAGGAACCAGATGCCAGCCAGGTTTGCGCTTCAGTTTAACCACATTCCCTGCAAAACTTGCTTATGGGAAGATCAGAAGCTCTGGCGATCATTACTGAAGAGGATTCAGAGAAATTATCACCTACTCCCAGTTGAAGAGAGAACAAGTCCTGGTCTTTTTTTGGTGTCAACCTCTACTGAAATGTGCTGTTGTCAAATCAAAAAGGGGACAGATCTGGAATTTTACAACTCTGATGAAAGTGAAATAAAAGGAAATCTGTATCATCTTGATCAAAGCGTGTGCCACCTGAGTCGGCTCCCTGTCTCATCCCTTGGCCTTGGTGACTCTCCCGTGCTGGAGGTTAAGGATTTGTTAAAGAAGATGGGTTTTGATTAAGTGTCGCATTTAGTGTGATGTGACATGCTCTTTATCATTGCAAGGGAAGGTTGGGGGCCAGGAGGAGCTTTACAGCTAGTTCCCAATATAAATTAGGAGTCTTGGGGAATGGGTGCTTTGCAGTTGGCCTTGATCTTTCTACGGCCCAGTAAATGTGTGTATGTGAGAGCGTGCACACGTGTGTGCGTGCATGCGTGTGTGTGTTTGGAGAGATGGCAGGAAATTCAGTTTCCAGGTGCCTGCGCTAATAGGCTGGTTACCCCTCTTGGAGTTTGACTTGCAATTGTAACACAAGGCTCCAGCTCTAAATTTGTCCACGTTCTTGATGTACCGGGCAAAGGTCTTCCGTGCCTTTCCTCCTTTGGAATTTCAGTGTTGCTTAGGGAAATCTCAAAGGCTTCACTCATCCCTCTTGGGGACCATGGCATGAATTTGAAGATGGAGAAGCAGGAGGAAGGATTCCAAGTGCAGCATACCATTTCTAACCAGAGGCCATGGGTAATGGCTCCCCCAGTTTCACCTAGAAAAAGGAGAGTAGGCAGAGCTAAAGCTGCCTCCCTCCAAATCTAAGATTGTGCAACACACCTTCAGATTCTGATTCTGCTTAGTATGGAGCAGTGAGAACACAAAGAAAATGGGGGCCCAGTAAATCCTCAGACTGATGGAGAGTGCTCATGAGGTGGGGGAGACAGGGGGTGGGGATCTAGGAAAAACTCCCGGAAGGGGCCACTCCCACCCAAAGGCACTCCACCTCCAGATTCATCTTCCTAAAATATTACTGGCATCAAGTACCTTGCCTGCTCTGAACCCGTTCCATAGTCCTTCGCTTCCCTCCCATTGTCTATGAAAGAAAATCCACACCTCTTATCCTGGTATTTGATGTCACACACCCTGGGTACCACCAGATCAGTCTACTCACTGCTTCCCAAATGAGTTCCTTGCTCCTATCTTCCAGCATTTTTGCTCATGTTGCTCCCCTACCTGGTTGTTTTCCCTGTTTCTCCTATGGAAAGCCTGCCCATCTTCCAAGGCTTGGCAAAAGCCCTTCCTGTTTTATGAAGGAGTCACAGCCACCTGGGAGAACTCCCTTGTTTTTATTACAAAAATATGAATGGAGGGCCTGCTAGATGCCCACAATTGTTCTAGGCACCTGGAATAAGTCAGAGAACAAAATAAAGATGCCTGCCTTCAAGGAGCTTGCCATATAGTAGTCAGGGGGGAAATGTGCAGCAAACACTAAAGATAATGCATAAGTAGTAGTACTTGCTTAGTGGCTGACAGTTGCTATGGAAAAAAAGAACAAAATAGAGCAGGGAAAGGGAGATAGGAGCCCCTGCAGTTTGCGGGCAGGGGGCCAGCTGCAGTATTACAGGATGGTCACCGTAGGTCTCACTGCGATGGTGGAAGACTCGAGGGAGGAGAGATGTTAGCTAGGGGGACACCACAAGGGAGGGTTCTAGGCAATGGTCACATCTAGCGTGAAGGCCCCCAGGCAGGGCCACCCAGTCTCCAGGAGGGATGGAGGGCCCCTGCTTCCTCTTCACTTTCTAGGTGGTTCTGCAGGCCATATGGCTCTGGAAGAGTGTCTGTAGACAAAGGAAATGTAGGAAAATCCATAATGTCAAATATTGAACAGAAAGGCCCGCAGTCTTTGTTGTGGCCAATTCTGCATTAAGGAAGGAGACAGCAAAGCAATGGAGAGGTGCTTCAGTTTTCATTGATATGTTCAAAGGTAATTTTTTTTTTAATTCGAAAAAAATTATTTATTTCTGCTCCTTTCTTACTGTTGAGGAAACAGCCTTAGATACACGTCTGAAGTCATGCCTTTAAACACACTGTTTAAAGGCAAAGCACCATAGGTAAAGTTGATCAGCCATCCAGGGTTCTCAGCATATGGGATCTTGCTTCCTGATTTTACCTTAATTTCTGAAAATCAGAAATGGCATCTCCAAAAAACGTTAAGGGCGTTGTAAGAAAGATCACTGTATTTAGTAGCATAGTTGTAGAAATGGAGCATATTTTCTTTAAGAAACAAAAAAATAAGAACATGCCAGTTAACATCGTCAGTATGCCACCATAGGTCAGCAGGACAAAAATACTGTGATAAGCTTATCTGTTCCATACGCAGAAAGCATTCTAGTCCAAGCTCTAATGCTTCCTATCTTTTCACAGATGCTTCTTTTTCTGCTGCTTTTCATTCTTTCCCACATTTCATGTTAGAGGATTGATACAGCCTTTGAAACTTCATTAACAGGAGCAAATCCATTATCCACTGATTTCTTCTCAAAAGGCAGGCTAACATTCAGATAGCCTGGCAGTTTCATTCTCATGAATACTCTAGCCATGAAAAACTCAATAGGACACAAATCCAACGAACAGAACAAGAAATCTATTGAGTTTTGGAATGTTTGCTGCATTGGATCGGCCCTGGATTATGAAACCTAAACCTCCCATTGTAAACAGGAAGCTGGCTGCGGTCCTTCATAGTATATTGTCCCTTTGCTCTGTAGGCCAAGAAAGCTGCAGGCCTCCGAGGTCCATGTTCATCAGTCATGGAGCCAACACTGGGAGGTTCCACAGTGATGTCATCAATTAATCCTCTGGTGATGAGACGTAAAATACCAGCGCACAGGCCACCACGGCCAGGAACCCAGGGCGGCTACTTTAGCTCAAGTTGGGACATCGGAGTACTAAGCATGGGACTCAGGACAAAGTCTCCATGTTTTTGGCAGCAGAAGCAGGTCTCAAACCCTACACACCACCCAAAACCAGCTAAGATAATTTTCAAAAGACATTAAAATTATAAACGTATTAACTGGCAATTGCTTCTTGATAACAAATACATTCGTGAAATTGCAAGCAACCCTTCATTATACAGTCACTTGCTGTCTCCTTGATCCATCGCTGACTCACCAGTTCCCCTGCAGTTTGGCCAGGGCCCTCATCACAGACGCTGCTCTGAGCCTTTCTAATACCATCTCCTAGGGACACTCTTCCAGCCCCACTTGCACTTGGAGGTGATCCAGCGTTGTGATGGAGTCTGGAGCGGAGTCCCCGAGTCTTCATTTCCTTCCTCTATGTCTTTGGGCCACTCAGCCTATCTGTGCCTCAGTTCACACATCTATAGAAAAGGGTTTATCCTAACATTGTCCTGCAGCTCACTTGAGATAATCCACACAAAGCACAGGGCTGGGGCCTGGCACACAGTCAACCCACACGAGTGCTCAGCGCTGTAACTGGCCTCCCACCTGGGCTTCATGCCTCCTGTTACAGCTTTCTTCCTCTTTCTGCTGGAACCACTCAGACTTCACAGCCCCTGCTCCCTTTATCACGTTCCTGCCCACGCCACGAGTGCTGAGGTTTCCCGGGCTCTCTCTACCCAAACTTCCTATGTGGCCTCTTCGCAACCATAGCAGTGGCTTCAATTCCCTCCCTCCCCATACATGTTGGTGGCCACCACCTGATTTCTCTAGCCCAGCCCCTCGCCTGCCCTCCAGACTGGAGTATTCCTGCGGACCAAGCACCTGTCTCACAGTCCGCTCAATCCAGACCTGTTTCAGACTGCCCTCGCCTCCACCTCCACACCACCAACCCCCCACCTTCTCCAATCCCTGTCTGTCTTTTCCACTCCCTCTCTCCCATCCTGTCATTCATTCATTTAATCCTCAACACTCTGGAGCATTCACAAGGTTAAGAAAGATCTTTACAAAGCGGTCCCTACTCTCAGGGATCTCCCAGGTCAGGGGCAGATGATTACAATTCAAAGAAGAAAGAGGTTTGACAGAAGGAAGCACAGGACTTAGGAGAGAGGGCAGGAGGGGGCCTATCTAGTCTCCGGGGTCAGGGCTGACGTCTCTTAAGAGGGCACGTTCAGCAGGAACAGACTTGAATAAATTTTCATCTAGGAGCAGGGCAAGGGTGTGACGGAAGGCCTCTTAATCGATTGCTTATTACCTGAGGGAAGAAATAAGGAGACCTCCAGGCCCTAGTCACTCTCGCCTGAGGAGACTCGGTCCTACTTCGGAACAGGCATTTATTATTATTATTATTTTTGGTCGTGCCCCATGGCATGCAGGATCTTAGTTCCCCAGCCAGGGATCAAACCCACGCCCCCTGCAGTGGAAGTGCAGAGTCCTAACCACTGGACCGCCAGGGAAGTCCTAGAACAGGCATTTAAATGCATGTCTATCCCACAGGAAACAAGTATATTGCTGTTTCTGAGAGATCTCTTATCATTTTGCTTTTAAAAATTATATAGCTACCAAAAAAAGAATTTAACATTTATTACCTATGAATTTCTCTCAAAGGTCATGAATAGTCAGAAACCCTTGGATATGAGAGAAATTTAACCTACAAATTGATCTCAAATTTAATGACATTTTTATGAAATCAAAGGTAACGATTAAAGGAGCTGACATAATTTACATTTAATCCTCAATGCTCTGGAGCATTCACAAGGTTAAGAAAGATCTTTACAAAGTGGTCCCTACTCTCAGGGAGAGTAGCCACTGCAATAAAAATCTGTAAATTTTAATTTTGCACTTTTCTTCTTATCTTTTTTGAGTCCATGCTTTCCCCACCCCTGCTCCTCCAGATATCAAGGGTTTTAGTAAGACCTTGGCACATTTGTAGCCCTGGTGATAAACTTAGGGAATACATGGGTCATCAGAGACAAGCCCTCAACAGCCAGGACAGAAAGGACAGTTGGCTTTATGCTCTCCCCAGAAGTGACAGTTTTCAGTGCTGGTTCCATTCCACCCAGAATGGTGACATTAGGCACCTAAACACAGACTGTCAGGGGTGTAGGGGACCCGAGGGAAACAGAGGGCAGCACCTTCTGAAACTGAGTGGAAGTCACAAGGCTGACTTTTAAAACATTCCCTCCTTTACCAAAGTAATATAACCTCATTAAATAAAATTTGGATAACATGGGAAAGTACGTTAAAGAAATTTTATCCCACCTGGACCTGTTAGCCTAACACAAGCATTGCTCACTTTTTTATCTTCTGATGATTTTCTCTGCAAAGAGTTGTTCCTTTTTTTTTTAATGTAGTTGTAATTGTGCCTACTATTTCATATCCTGCTTTTCCTGCTTACTGTATTGTGTTTCCTTCTATCATTACTCACTTCAGTTTACTGTAAGGGTCCATAAAATGTCATCATGGGATTTATCAGTTTTCTTAACCATTGCCCTATAGTCAAACATTTAAATTGCTTTCAATGTTTTGCTATTATACATGTTTTTTTGTTATTTTCAGTGGTATTGCAATTTAAACCTTTTTTGACACTTAGGATTGTTTCTTAAGATAGATCTCAGAAGTGGAATTATTGAGTTAACAAATATGAATATTTCTAAGAGTTCAAATCCATATTGCTGAATTGTTCCCAAGAGAGGACTGTATTAATGTACACTGCCTCTAGCAATACATGAAAATTCCAGCTACCTGATGGCTTCAACTGCATGGCTATTATCACTAATTTTTTTTCTTCTCCTAACTTAATAGGTAGAAAGTGAGCTTACTTCTTATGTAAACTTTATAATGTGGTTTATCATACATTCAGAGAAGTATACAAATCATGAGTGAATGTTCACAAAGTGAACACCCCCTAAGTAACCAGCAGCCCGATCATGAAACTGAACATTACCAGAAGCCCAGAAGCCCCTGCTGTGCCCCGTTCACCCTCCTCTACCCCACCCAAGGGTAATTGCTATCCTGACTTCTCACACCGTAGGTTAATGTTGGAAAGTGGCATTATTAAGAATTTTCATTTCCTTGATGACTAGAGGAGTTAACCATTTTTCCATGTGTTAGTTGATGAACTGTAGTTCCTCTTTTGTAAACTATCTTTTCAAGTTCTTTGTCCAGGAAATGGTTGACTCTTAAGCAACCTCCTAATGTGAGTTTGGCTAAGGTTGGACTGTAGTCATCATTACATTGTTCAAAAATGGAGAAGTGTGTGTATGTGTGTGTGTTTAAGCTCCCATGATCTCACTCTGACAATACTTCTCTTATTTATTTATGCTTCTTTACTGCAAAGCAAGATGGTGCCTCTGTAGGCAACACCTGGCAGGGGTAACTTTTCGGTGACAGAACTGAGCCTAAATAGACTCTGCTGTTCTTTCGGTGTCTGTGAGAATAACAGAAATAGGTCACTGAACCTTTTTAAAAATAGAACTGACACATTTGGGGAAAGCATTTTTTCTGCTGAGATAGCACACAGTACAAGATGAAATGATCTCTAGAGAGTAGATGAATTTAGACACTTGATATTAAAAATAAATATTCTTCATGGCAGTAACTCACAGGAAATAGAGTGTCTTTCATAAGAAAGGTCTCTAAACATTGCTACCTTATGTAAAGTTTTCCCACCTCAGTTCCGGTGTGGGCTCTTCTGAGGGGCAAGCAATAGCTGTAGATGGAGAGAAGGGCCACATCATCAACTGTGGTCAGTGTTTGTTCCATCACCAAAGCCAAGATCTCCTGTCTCACTGGGTTTGCTTTCTCCCCTCTTAAGTATTACACAACCACCTGTCCACCCTTGGATGGCTCTCCATAGTTGCAAAACAGGCAGGGACAAGGCCATCTCGTCACCTGGGTGCAGCTCCATTCCAGGTCTTCCAAGGCCTTGACTGATTTGTGGACAGCCAGCTCCAGCATCTCTGCCCACAGGCTCCCCAAGAGCTGTCTAGGGGCCCCAGGCCTGCCCTGTGGGGGGCCCTTTTCTGTCTGCTTCTGAGACATCCTCAGAAATCTCTCTCTGGCTATTGCCCCAGCTCCCACCCCTTCTCACATACCCACCCATCCTGCTACCTTTAGAAGCCCTGTGCACCTCAGAGGCAGACACTTATGTCTTCTCCAGGGATTACCAAGGTGCTGCCTACACCACCATGCTTGGGCTCCACTAATGAGAAAGGCAAGATCTGTTGGCTGGAAAAGCAGGGCCTGGAGTTACTGTGGGAAAGACACTTCAGTACAGCCCCCAAAATGTCAAGGAGGATACATGAGGAGGTTGGCTATTGCAGGAGTTGGTGGGTGAATAGTAGCAAGGAAGGAGGATGCAGAGCTGGGACAGGGACACCTGTGTTTCAGGAAAGTCTGGCCGCAGGGAGAGAGAGACAGGGTAAGCAAGAAGTGGCTATGGGGGTTTGGGGAGTAGGAGGGGACAGAGAGACAGCTGTGAGGCATTTCTCAGAAGTAGAACACACAGGCAGGACCTGATGACTTTGACATTGGCACCAAGGAAAGAGGAAGAGCCAAAGATGCTGATGCAGCCCTTTCTAATGAGAACACAGTTCTTTTATACAGCACATATCCACTTATCCACTCACGTATCAAGTGTGTGTTGAGCGCTTCCTTATGTCAGATACCGTTGCAGACTCTGGGAATAACATGTTTCTGCCCAAATCACATTCTCACTCTGCTGGGTGGGGGGCCGGCAGTGCAGACAACAAACAAGTAAGCAAACAAAAAAGATGACCCCACATAGTGATGGTTGCTCTTGGAAGATAATTTGGGCTGGGGGAATTGTGTGATTGGGTAGGACTTTTCTGAGGAAGTGACATTCCAGCTGAGACCTGGATGATATGAAGCAGCCAGTCAGGAGAAGATCCAGGGCAAGAACATTCTAGGTAATCAAAAGTGCCTCTGCAAAAGGCCCCAAGATGGGCATGACCTTGGCTCATTTCAGGAACAGAGGGAAGACCATTGTGGCACAACAAGTTTTGCAAGACAAAATTGTTTTCTGACCTATTTGCTGAGCTGTCCCTGGACCCACACCCTTAGGGTTTCATCTTTGCTTTCTAGACACTTCAGACCTCTTCTAGACTCTTCCCACATCTCTTTTCTCCTTCTCTCCAGACCAGCTCCACTAGGAAGTGAGACCAGTAGCTATAAGATCCAATCTGGGGCTGAGGAAGGAGCTAGAACCAGTTCAGCCTTTCCAGAGCCAAATGGGGACAGGGCCCTGGGGCCAGCGTGGCTCCTTTTTTTCAGGTGATTCTTAACCGTTTTTGAACTAAGAACTCCTTTATCAATCTGATACAAGCTGTGAAAAATACACAGGTATGTAATTCTGTACACAATTTCAATTTAGGAAAGCTCATCATGGACCTCTTCTAGGGTTTCTATTTCGGCAGTTCTTTTTAAGCTAACTTTGTCCATTTTCTCATTAAGGCTGTGTCACTTCCATGAGAGAATACGTGGAAAAATCCACCTTATATAGCAAAGTAGCCTATCACTATAAATTCTTTTTTTTTTTTTTTTTTTTTTTGTGGTATGCGGGCCTCCCTCTGCTGCGGCCTCTCCCGTTGCGGAGCACAGGCTCCGGACGCGCAGGCCCAGCGGCCATGGCTCACGGGCCCAGCCGCTCCGCGGCATGTGGGATCCTCCCAGACCGGGGCGCGAACCCGGTTCCCCTGCATCGGCAGGCGGACGCGCAACCACTGCGCCACTAGGGAAGCCCCACTACAAATTCTTTTGACCATAATATCTTCCAGAGGGATAAATCCATATATGATAAGATATAACCATGATGATAGTAAAAATGCATTTGTACAGTGTTTTTTACTTTACACACCCATTTCCACTTATATCATTTTATCCCACTGACATCCTTGGCACACAGGTAGGGAAGGCATTGTTGTCCCATTTTACAGATGAGGAATAGGAGGCTAAGCGGCATGCTTGTGATAATAGTGCCAGTTGGCAGTGGCTTTGGGCAGGAACCAAGGTCTTGTCACTCCCAGGGCCAGGCTCCCAGAGAAGTACAGGTCAGGGCAGGAGCCATCGTGACCTCTCTGCCCACTGCCTCACCCCAGGGCCTAAAGATACCGAGAAGGAAATCTTTACGCACACACACTCTTGGCCCACATAGCCTTCCTGCTGGGAAACAGAGACTTGGAGGAAATGATACTTTCTAACATGAGGAAAGAAGCACGGAGCTGCCTATAGAAGTCAAGGTTGTGTGGATGGAGGGGAACTTCCCACTAGAGGCTTCCTCTTGGCCAATGAAACCTAACCAGTCATTTGTTTCTTCGGAAGACTTACATCCTTTCCTCCTACAGTCCCGCAGAAATGAGTCTAGCGGAGCGCCACCTAGTGGCCGAGACCATAAGGATGGCCGCTTATTCCCCACACCGCCACCACCACCCCCTCCCGCAGCTCTCCAAGGGCACCTTGTCTATCAGAAAATTGGACCCATATCTCTTACCATCCACCAGGATAAACGCGAAATGGACTAGAAATCTAAATGTAAAAGATGAAGCCACACAAGTATTAGAAGAAAATACGGTGGACTTATTTATATCCTGGGTGTGGGAAAAGTCTTTCTCTGACTCAGACCCCATGCAATCCAAGGGCAGCTATGGGTACCTGCTCCTCCAGTTGAGAGAGAAAATGTGAGGCAGTTTTCTCTCCCACGTAGCATCCACCCCTCCCAATGAGAGCTAAGCGACTATCCCCAACCCACGTTCCTCGGGTAAAGAAGGGATGTGGAACTCCTGAGAGAGAAACAGATGAAAAACTAATCAGACTGTCTAGGCACACAGACCCCATCTTCTCGGCAAAAAGGGAAAGAGGTCTCACCATGGTGACTCACAAAAGGGAGACACAATACCGACATGCACAGAAACCCAGTCCAAGCCCAGCCCAACTCCCAAATAAATGCTTTCTAATGAAAAGTAAAATATCCAGATACAAAAAAGAAAACATTAATAAATTCAACATTTTTAAAAATCCTGCTGCATGGCAAAAAAAAAAAAAAAGCAAACTGAGAGGAAAGCTCTGTAACATTTATCATAGATACAGGCTAGTCTGTAATATTAGGAATATAAGGAACATTTAAATATTGGGAAAAAAAGGCTAAGACTTGATAGAAAATTGGGCAAAAATGTGGATAGACAGTTTACACACATAAAAAATATGTAAATGGACCTTAAAAATATGAAAAGATGTTCAGTTTCACTCATAATGATACAGATGCATATCTGAACTACAATAAGATACTAGCCTTTATCAAATTGTCAAAAATTCAAAAGTTTGGTAATACACTCTGTTGTCGAGGCTGTAAGAAAAAGGGGTTCTCATAACGGTTGGTGGGACTGCAAAATGGTACAGCTCCTATGGAGGTAATCTGGAATATCTAGAAGACTACATATGCGTTCACCCTTTGACCCAGCAATCCTAATTCCAGAAATTCACCCTGAAAGTACACCTCCCCAAATACAAAACAATATATTTATAAATTCACTGAGACATTATTTATAATAACAAAATATTAGAAACAACTTAAATGCTTATCTGTTAGGTAAATACGAACTGAATAAACTATGATGAATTCACACAGTGGAGTAATATAAAGCTGAAAAGAGAAATATTTCGATGAATTAACATGGGGTGACTTCTAAGATATATTAAGTAAAAATATCAAGGTGCTAGAGAGTGGACTTAGTAGGTTACTTTTTGCATAAGAAAAAGAAACACAGGAAGAATAAATCAGAAACTAATAAAAATGGTTGCTTACAGTGGATGGATCGGAAAGGAGTGGAAGGAATAAAAATGGAAGGAAGACTTCTGAGTATACTTATAGAGAGTTTTGACTTTTGAACCATGTAAAAGTTTTATAAACTTTTAGAAAAAATATAAAATTTTAAAAGATTTGAAGGGCTTCCCTGGTGGTGCAGCAGTTAAGAATCCACCTGCCAATGCAGGGGACATGGGTTCGAGCCCTGCTCCAGGAAGATCCCACATGCTGTGGAGCAACTAAGCCCATGCACCACAACTACTGAGCCTGCGCTCTAGAGCCCACGAGCCACAACTACTGAGCCCATGTGCCACAACTCCTGAAGCCCGGGTGCCTAGAGCCCATGCTCTGCAACACGAGAAGCCATTGCAACGGAAGCCCACACACTGCAACAAAGAGTAGCCCCCACTCACCTCAACTAGAGAAAGCCCGTGTGCAGCAACAAAGACCCAACGCAGCCAAAAATAAATAAATAAAACAAATAAATTTTAAAAAAAGAAAAAGATTCGAAGAAGCAAATCCTGAAACTAAATGCAAATAGAAACGAAGAAACCTAACTGCCTATCAGATCAGTATGGAGCTCCACCCATACACAGAGTCAATTTCAATGATTTGTGAATACTGTCCTCTGTATACCTTTAGTGGGAGACATTCTAAGAACAAATAGAACTGCAAAGTCTTGAATTTTTCTTAAAAGTCTTCTTGTTGGAAATGGTATTGGGATAGTAATTCTGAAACTATTTTGAGTATGTTGTAGGACAGAGCAAATGATTAAATATACTGCTGTTGAATCAGGATTCTCACTTTGGAGGAAGAGAGACACAAATTTGGAATGGGAAGGTGAGGAAGAACCCTACAGAGCTGGATTTGAATTGGAGGACATTTATTTTAGAAAAAATGCATTTCCTACCTCTGTCCACTAAAAGGTCTATAAGCAATGATATCCTAGTAACAATGAGCAAACCTAGGGACCAGAGCCCAGTTTCTGAATGCCATTCTCCACTAAAAGAAACCTTGGAGAGATGGCTGATTCCAGGTCTGGGGCAGGGAAAATAAAAAGTGAGCCAGAAAGTAAGAAAGTGCTCAAAGACTGATGGAAACCTGTCAAAAGGATACAGACCTCAGCTTGAAGGAACTTCTATTAATTTGGGACAGTTTGGCTATCAGAAAGAAATTATGATAGTCGATTATATCACTCAGGTGGCAGGCCTCTGAAGATTCACTTCCAAGATCACTCCTGTGGGCCTCTCCATATGGCCACCTCAACACACACACACACACACACACACACACACACACACACACACACACACACACACACACACACGGCAGCAGCTAACTTCCCCCAGGGCAAGTGATGCAAACAGAGAGAGCTCCCCAAATGAAAACCACAGTCTTTCTATAACCTAATTTCAGAAGGGACATTCTATATCTCCTGCCATAGTCTCATCTTTAGAAGTGAGCCACTAAATCCAGATCACAGTCAAGGTGAGGGGGACACACAGGATGTGAATACCAAGAGGTAGGAACCATTGGGAACCATCTTAGAGGCTGCCCATGACACCAAGTAATCAAACATAATAATATCACCAATAATGGGACAAACTGACATTCTATGCCTCCTGATACAATACAGCAGGAGATACAAAATGACACCTATGTACTACTCTTGGGGAAAAAATACAAGGGAAAAACAGAGAGATCCAGAATGTGGGACACTCTACAAGAAAATTTTCTGAACTCCAAAATGTCAGTGTCATGAAAAAGAAAAAAAAAGTCAAACTGTTTTAGGTTACAGAAGAGCAAAGAGAAAAGATAACTCAATTAGATCCTGGATCAAAAAACAAAAATAGCTATAAAAGGACATTCCTGAACCAATTAGAGAATTTGAGTATAGACTGTATATTAACTGTTAAGTATATGTTAATTGATTGGGTGTGATAATGGTGTTGTGACTATGAAAGAGAATCTTTCTCCTTAACAGAAGCATGCCAAAATATTTAGGAGTCTGCAAATTATTTTCAAATAGTTTAGCAAAAAAAGCAAAACACACAAAAAACCCTAAACCCCTAATGTGTAAATACATATATGAGTGTATATATATATATATTTGCTAGTATGAAGGGTATACTCATGTTCATTGTCCTACTCTTTCAACTTTTCTCCAGTTTTAAAGTTTTCCAAATAAAAGCTTATGGGGGTGGGAGACAGGGTGGGGGAGAGGAGAGGTTACAAGGAACTCAGTGCAAATCTCCATGAAGAAGACCCTTGGTATTTGCTAGGCTGTTATGAAGATTCCAAGGAACCGATAAGCACTACAAAGGTCTCTTGGTGGTGCCCAGTGTATGTGTTGGGGGTTCTTTGAGTGAATCCTCACTCCATCATGTGGGTGAAAAGGTGGATTGAGGAGTCAGACAGACTTGCTCTAATCCTTTCTCTGTCCCTTCCTGGCTGTGTAACTTGGGGCAAGTTACTAAACATTTCTGACCCTCAGTTTTCTTATTTGTAAAAAGAGAGATCATGCCTACCCTGCAGGAGTACTCAATAAATAATACTTCCTAGTCACACCTCCCAACCTGTCAAATCATTCATGCATTCAATAACCATTTATCGCCATGCCCTGTAATGAGCAAGGGATACAAATATGACTCCAGTTACTTTAGGGAACTCATGATCAAATGCGGATGGGGGCACATAAATACTAAAAGGTCAGTGGTGGCTGTGACAGGAGCACGTGGGTATGTAGCGGGGGGTGAGGGGCTGCCCCAGAAGACTTCACAGAGGTGGTGCACTCTGGAACGGTGAGCTTGGTGGCCTGCATGGAGGATGGGGAAGGAGAGTGACCTGCACGGAGGGCTCTCAGGGACAAAGGGTCAAGAGAGTTGGGCAGAGTGGGCAGGGCCAGGTCAGGAAATGGGTGGTGGGGGCTTGTGAGCCGTGTGGGCCCTGGTCTAGGATGATGGGGTGCCCCTAAAGGATGTGTTTCCAAAGATCTTTTATTATCACTGACCACAGGGGGCCTAGATATTTGGTTCAGAAAATAGAACCAGCAGAGCTCAGCTGTATTATATTAGTTTAAAAAACACTTGCAGGATGACAGTTCCCCAATACAGAAAAGAAATAAGATAAAATAAAAATTAAAAATACTTGAATTGGAAGTCCCTGGCGGTTCAGTGGTTAGGACTTGGCGCTTTAATGCCAGAGCCCAGGTTCAATCCCTGGCTGGGGACCTAAGATCCCGCAACCCATGGTGGGTTCAACACTTGAACTGGCAAACAGAAGGAAGTTATGGACTCTAACCTTTTCCCTGTTGCCCTTCTCCCAGCCCTCTTCTCTGAAGGGGAGGAGAGAAAGTGATTGCCGAAGAGTAAAGCTCATCTGTCATCTCGTCTACCACGAACCCCTTATCCAGCTTCTGTCCCCAAGCACCTAAGACTGTTAGGTCCACGCACCACCCACCACCCAAGACGGCAGGGATTTCTACATTCTAAATCCCACGTTTCTGTAATGCATTAATATTCCCCCTCGCTGGGGGAAGCACAGAGAACCCCACCTGTGCCAGCGCTCCGGGGGCTAAGAACTCCTGGTCTCCTGTCCCAGCGGGTGGGCGCCTGGGCCCTGCTGTGGGCCCAGGCAGGGGTGGGGGCCAGGGAGCTCTCGGCCGACTGAAGGCACACATGGGGAAGGAAGCTTCTTGCCTAATTCCAAATCATTTTTCTAAGAACAAAAACTATGTACAAATGAATATTTCCATCTTTATTTCAAATTCTAGGTTTCAACTGCAATATTAATGCTATTCCACAGTGTAATTTACTTGTAATACTATATCATTATTTCCATTTTACAGTTCTCTTCTTAAAGTAGTAAAGCAAATGTTTAAAACAGCACCAATCCACAGCCCCACAATTCTCCATTCAGGCTCAGAATTTGTGCTCTCCTTTCAGAATTGCACATAATTGAAAACAATGAAAACCCCCGATGTGCTAAATGCTCTAGTCATTAAAGCATTTTTTAACTCTGGAATAAAAGACTGTTCTTGTGGTTGTGGTTATTATTTATTTATTTATTTTTAGAAGCCCCAAACAAGCTGCTTCCTGTTCCCAGACTGACATCTGCTGGGGATGTCAGGCTGACCGGCTTCCCAGGCAGGCCCGCAGCCGGCTGCCAGTCAGCCCACCCTGGGAGGGCAGCGGGCTGACCCCAGGGGGCCAGGGCTGTAGGGGCAGGCCAGGGTCAGGGGGCCTCTGCTCAGGACTGCTCTCCCCTTAGCTGAGATCCAAGCTCAGCAACTGGTCCCGGGGCCCCCAGTTTCTCTCCTGCTTCCAGCAGCGGGGTTAAGCCCCAGAATGGCACTGGCTTGGCACAGGGTCCCTGGAGTCGGTAGCTCAGACAAGGGGCTGATGGGTAGGAGAGAGTTTGGGGGCAAAAATAGGCAGGCGGGCAGGATGGGTGTCCTCTGCATGCAAAAAGGCCCCCAGACTCTGTAGAGGCAAGTCCTGTTTCCTTGCTTTCTCCAGGATGTCTTCATGTGCATCTTTCATTATTTTTGGTATTGGTTCTTTTGCCTTTGGTAAAACAGCTCCCTGCTTTGACAGCCCTGGGCATCGTGTCCTCTAGCGGAGGGTCTCCATCTTTCTCCAATTAGATCCCAATTCCATTGGCATCACAATTAACAACCAAGGACCAAGCTTCCTTTTCTACCTACAATGAGGGCCCCTCTGCCTATTTCCTAATTTGTAAGAAGCCTGGGTCTCCTCCCCAATTTAAATCGCGGTTGCGGGGTGGAGGTGGGGGATGTAAGGGGTTGGGGGAGTGGTGTGTTCTTTTCTCTTTCCTGGAGATGTCCTCCAGCTCCAGGGCCCCATTATGCAGAAGGATGGCATCCATACTAGCATCTCTGGCTCTACGCTCTGACTTCCAGTCCCATGAGGGACACTTTCTGTAAGGTGACCTTAGTCCCCTCAAAGTCAGCATCCTGCCTCAACCAGCCCTCTGACACACTCTTCTACATACCCTGGCCCTGTCTCAGTACCTCTAGTGGGCCTGGATCCCTACCCCTTTGAACCCTCCTGTCCTCCCACAGCTGTCCCACATCTGTCCCTTCATGACCACCACCCTTTCCCTCCCCTGCCCAGCTTCTCCAGCTTCAGTCAAACTGTCCACCCCATTCCCAGGTGAAACTCTCAAAGGCACCCCCAAACCTACTTAAACACCATTAATGAAACCTCATCATCCACAGAAAAAGCCCAAGCCCTTGGCCTGATCTTCAGAGAGCATGGCCCAGCCCAGAGTCAGCCAGGGTTTCCCAAGGCTGGGAGCCTGCCCTGGGGATTGGCAAATCCATGGGATGATTTTAGGTGGAATGAGGAGGGAGCATTAAAAAATGAAATGACGGGGACTTCCCTAGCGGTCTAGTGGTTAAGACTTCACCTTCCAAAGCAGGGGGTGCCTGTTCGATCCCTGGTCAGGGAGATAAGATTCCACATGCCTCCCGGCCAAAAAACCAAAACATAAAACAGAAGCAATATCGTAACAAATCCAATAAAGACCTTAAAAATGGTCCACATCAAAAGAAGAATAAATTTTAAAAAAATGAAATGAATGAATGAGAAGGTGATTCTGCTTTTTTAAAATTTATTTATTTATTTTTGGCTGTGTTGGGTCTTCGTTTCTGCGCGAGGGCTTTCTCTAGCTGTGGCAAGCAGGGGTCACTCCTCATTGCGGTGAGTGGGCCTCTCACTGCGGTGGCCTCTCCTGCTGCGGAGCGCAGGCTCAGTAATTGTGGCTCACGGGCCTAGTTGCTCCGTGGCATGTGGGATGTTCCCAGACCAGGGCTTGAACCTGCGTCCCCTGCATTGGCAGGCAGATTCTCAACCACTGCGCCACCAGGGAAGCCCTGATTCTGCTTTTTATTCTCTTTCAGTTATCAATGTCAAAAGAAAGTTGACTTTAAAAAAAATTAATTTTAGAATAGTTTCAACTTTCTAGAAAAGTTGAAAGAATATCATTTAGAGTTTCTGTCTACCCTACACCCAGTTCCCAGCACTGTTAACGTTGCTGAGGGAGGCTGTGAACACCTACAGTAGGGAGGGTGAGCTGGACTTGAATCACACGGTTTCCTTTGCAATGAATATATTTTCTGTTACCTTCCATTTCAGCAAGTGATACTACTCATTCACATTGTAAAATGCAAAAAACTCTGAAAAATGAAGTTTTTTTTTTTTTGTAAGTCTGGAGTCAAAGTTGATTCGAGGCAAGCTATATATATAGTCTTCATCTTAGTGTAAATATTCATACATTTCTCTGCAGAAATATTCATTGATTCTTTTGCCCCCTGGGGTGTGTTAACTAATGTTGAGTATGTGCATTATATCACCTTTCTGAATCAGAAAAAAAATCTGAATTTCAAAACACATCTGGCATTTTGAGCTTTCCACTTATGGTTGTGATATAAAGTTTCTTTGAAAAATAAATTGAAGTTAAAAGAGCAAGTCATTTAAAGAAAAACAGTAAGTAAATTGTAAGTACGGATGACCTATATTTTAAAGTTTCTCTTTCACTCTTTCCCACTCTTCATATAAGCATATAACTAACACCAAAAATGAGACAAAGAATCTGTAAGGCCTCAAGATGCAGACCAAACTCCTCAGCTGGTATTCATGTGTACTCTGCCCACTCCCTGCCCCCCATACCTCAGATACCTCAGTTCCCCCAACATACCAGTCATGCTTTCACACAATCAGGGGGACTTCACACAATCAGCTCCATCTCCCTGAAATGCCTTCCACCACTGGCAAACTCTTGGCCCTTCTTTCAAACTCAGGTTGGATTCCACTTCTACAGAAAGGCTTCCTTAGTTGCACCCAGGCTTGACCTATGCGGTTCCATGGTACACTATGCAGTGTTGTGGGTAAGGAAGTGGTTTGACCCCTAGATCTACCCCTTTTTAGCTGGCTGATTTTTGTCACTTAATTATACTCACTAAACTTAATCAGTGAGATTAGTAATGATAGCTATTATTTATTGAACTTATGCACTGTTCTCAGTGCTTTACATGTATAAATTCATTTCATCCTCACAAGCCTGAGAGGTAGAAACTGTTTTGATCCCCATTTAACACACGAAGAAACGGAGGACCAGTGAGGTTAAGTTCCTTTTTCCAAGGTCACGGTAAGCAGGGGCAGCTGGAATTTCTTCCTCAATTCCTCTTGCTCCTCACTATGGAGCAGCTGGGGCAGTACCCGAATCACAGGGTTACTGGGAGAATAAAATGGGATAACCTTGGTAAACTCTGTGTTTCATCCTTGCAGGGTCCTCCTGGCTGAGCCTGTGCTTGTACCCCAGACACAGTGGGCTCTTATATGCTACTGAGGGGAGCTCAGCGAGGGGCCTACAAGTCCCTGCTCCCGCTCTCTGCGGCTCCTCTTTGCTTTATCATCTCCTCATTGGAATCTTCTGGCCTAAGCCCAAGCTGGGTGGGGCCTGCCCACAGCTTTATACTGTAGTCAGAATTTACAATTTCGGCCTCTCCCTCTGAGCTCAGCAGAAAGACATGTGCCGGACTCACATTTGTCTTTCATCTAGCGCCCCACACAGGGTCTGAAACAAAAGAGTTTGGTAAACATGCAAAGAATAAATGATGAAGTAAATGTATGGACAAATGGATGGATGAAATAACAAGAAGTGGACACATTTTTGTCTTTAGAATGCCCAACACATTTGACATACCATGACTAAAGCAGAGTGAAAAGTAGCATTATCCAGGTAACATTGTTCCAACCAGATGTTCAGAGGCTGAAGAAGAAAGGAAAAAAACAAAAGCAAAAACAACCTTTCAGGGCTTCCCTTGTGGCACAGTGGTTAAGAATCCGCCTGCCAATGCAGGGGACAAGAGTTTGATCCCTGGTCCGGGAAGATTCCACATGCCGCGGAGCAACTAAGCCGATGCACCACAACTACTGCAGCCCGTGTGCCTAGAGCCCGTGCTCTGCAACGAGAGAAGCCACCGCAATGAGAAGCCTGCGCACCGCAAGGAAGAGTAGCCCCCGCTCGCAGCAACTAGAGAAAGTCCACGCGCAGCAGCCAAAAATAAATAAATATATTAAAAAAACAAACAAACAAACTGTCACACCGTGTCTGCACTCTGTCTGCATTTCTAGTAAAATAATGTGGTAGTGATATTCAACCCATACGATTCTCACTTGAGAGGGGAAGCTGGGAAGGGAACAACTGCATTTGTGATAAAGTTAAGACACGTTAACTGGCATTGAATAAGTGTGATGGTATAATAACACTTGTAAGTGAGTGTGAGGCAGAACCATAAATGGCAGCAAACAGCTGCAGTGGGCCAGCAGGCACTGAAATGTGCCCCGCCACGGAGGACCAGAAGTGATGATCACCACACTTCAGCACTGGAAAAGTAGCTCCTTATGGAAAAACTACATAGATAACCAGATATGATCCAAGATAGTCTGTATTTCAATGATGACAAAAGGATGAAATGTCATTGACATTTATTAGACTACTTTCCCCCCTTATCTTTTTTCTTCTCTTCTAAATTTGGCAGAGGAAGGATAACATATTCACTAATGAGTGCAGTTTTTAAAGGTAAAAGTGTCTAATTATGGGATAAGAGGAAATTATTTTGCCAGGGAGTGCAGAAGAGCCTGGAGTCCGGGAATGGTACCCTCGGGCACTGCTGTTTAATCCATAAGCTATTTAGCTCCTCACTTACACCTGGCAGAAACAATTAGCACTTGGTAATTTGTTGATCTTATCGAGGACCTAGGATCTGCTATCATAGTTGCCACCAATATAAATGCTATGTGAAATAAACAATGTAGAAGTGGCCTGCTGTTAAATCATGCCCGTTTAACCAGGTTTGAGTTTATTTTAGGCTGGTGGAGTCTTTGCATTTTGGCGCCACTTCTAAATCAATATGTTAATTTTCCAAGGGATATTAAGATGCTTTCAGAGCCCTGTGGGGATCAGCATCCTTTTCAAAAGTGCCATCGGCGCCTCAGAAAGCAGTACCGGTGTAAACACAAGTGCAACGGCGGCGAAGATGCAATCTTGTAAGAAAGTTTTCAAAAAGCCACCAAGAACAGAAACCTCCCCTAACTTGCCCTCTGCAGTCCTGGGACTCTGTACCACCAGATCAACTGGGACTCCCTCGGCTCCACCCTCCCTCCTCTTTTGCACCTACGCTCCAGACCGGCCGACGGAGTCCGGAGATGAAAGCCTTCCCTACTGTCTGCGTCCGTCTGCAGACTGTGAGCCCCGAGGCCATCCCGTGGCACTTGCTGGGCACCCGGCAGGGTACTCAATAGGCCACGTGGGAAGCTGCTGGCAGACTGCCTGAAATGTTCCGAAGTTCAAACAGGTGTGATGGAGAGAAAGGTATTTTCAGATATGAACTTCTTCACCCCACCTCCCCCAATTTCATGCTTTCTTCCCCGTTTAAACAGATAGGGGGTACAGTGCTCAGTGCCTTAAAAGAGGCTTCTGTTAGGATAGAAAACAAAACAGCCAGCCTTTATGGCTTTTGTTATTTAAAACCTAAATCCTTAGGAGAATTCAGCCAATTTTTAAGCAGAAACTGGTTGACTAGAGAGGGATTTCCCCAGCCGGGAAAGTATTTGAGTTCGGAAGGAGAGAAGGATGGGAGGAGAGAAGGAACGAGGAGAGGGGAGAGCGGTGGGGGGCCGCGGGGGGGAGGTGTGGGGCACTGGAAGGGGGAGTCGGGAAGAGAAGGGGGTAGGGAGGGATCCTGTGTCTGCGTGTGATGCAACAGAGCCCAGGGAGGTGGCGAAGGATAAGGTCAGCACAGCCCGGAGACCAGGGTTTGCAGCTCAGAGGCTTTCAGGAGCCTGGAGAATGGGGGAGACCAGCCCGAGGCGACGGGAGTGGTGCTGACAGGTGAGCTGGAGAAAGTGCCTCCCGCCTACAGGACAGGATATTCCTTTACTTTGTCACAGGACTAGCTCAGACCTCAGACCTGGCCGGGCCGTGTGGGCAGGGATGTGGGGCATCTGAGCAGTGCCTGGGTGGACCAGTGAGTGAGAACCAGAACCACTCAAGGACACCCCTCCTGCCACTTGGAACCAGTGTACAACCCCAGGGGGTAGGGGTGATGAGGGAATTTCAGGAAGGAGGGAGGTTATGTTTTGTTTTCTCATCAATCTGAAAGAAAGGGATTCAGAATCAGAAATTAAATAGCTTCTTGTATACTTGAGCCTGTGCCTAAGATTTGTATCCATGTCATATGTTTGGGAAATGCTCATTTCATAAAGTTAAACACTTTTCCTTTTTGTAGGACTTCTCAGAATTTTAATTTTCTAAAATAATACATTCTGGACCTCAGAGAAAGGGATTCAGTAGATCACTTGTGTGCTTGTAAATGGTCAATAACCGACTCAAGGAACAGATCGGGGATTAAAAACTCTGACGTGTAGCTTTTGCCCATTTCCATGGTGTAAATACTCTGAAGGGCCATCCTAGCTCCAGAGCTCCCCTGGGCATTTGCTGAGGCCTTTGTTGTAGTTCAACAACTCCCTGATCACAATCCTTCAGCTGGCACTCCCCACAGTGGGCATGTGGGGATCCAGAGGGCTCTCCACAATAAAATTCTTGCATGCAAATCTCTGCCTTGCAGACTTGACCTGGGACTTGTCCTTTTATACATGTGTCATCAGTTTTGATTAAAGGAAACAGTTTCCTGATTCATTACAGTATTTGTGCATAATTGGGTTAAGTGATTATACCAATGCCAAGATCTATGACTTATGAGGCATAACATAAAGAATGAATAAAGGACAGGGTCCCCATGGTAGCCAAGCTTCAGGATGGCCACAAATGATTCTTGCCTCCTCGTATTCACATCCCTAAAAAGGGCTGATCTGTGTAACCAGTAGGATATTTTGCAAATGAATGTGTGACTTATGAGTCTAGGTCATAAAAGCCTCTGTGGCTTTTGCCTTGTCCTTTCTTAGATCACTCATACTGGGGGAAGCCAGATGCCATGTCATGAAGACTCTTGAGTAGCTCTATGGAGGAGTCCACGTGGTGAGAAACTCTGTAGCATCAGTTTGCCAGTCTGAGAGTGCACCATCTTGGAAGCAGATGCTCCAGCTCCAGTCAAGCCTTTGCTAATGGGACTGCAGCCCAGCTCCTGAACTTCTGACCTGCAGAAACTATGCTAGAAAATAAATGTTTACTGTTGTTTTAAGCTGCTAAATTTGGAGGTAATTTGTTATTCTAACTTATAACTAACAGAGTACTTAATCTATAGGAGCTTTATAATTAGGAGGGGAGAAAAGATAGATATGGGTATATACAAATATGTGAAGCCAGTATGGGTATAATCATATACTGACTGTTACAAGTTCTGAAAAATGGAGGGTGGGAAGGGGAATGAGATTGTACAGTTGAAAAATAAGGAGCCCCGTTTGGGAAGCTTTCAAGAGGTCAATTTTGGAAGAAAAGGAGGTTTGACAAAAGGCAGGACCATATTTGGGGGTTTCTCCTTTTTGGAGAAATCAAATTCCTGAGGAGTTGATGCAAATGTTCTTTGCAAAATGTGAAATTCACTTGAAAATCAAGACTATATCTTTTGGGACTTCCCTGGCGGTCCAGTGGTTAAGACTCCATGCTTTCACTGCAGTTCCATCCCTGGTTGGGGAACTAAGATCCCACATGCTACGTGAGGCCAAAAAATATATATATATTTATAAATATAAATATATATTAAAAATATATTTTAGAACAACATACAAGTCAACCTGTTTTTATTTTTATTTTTTATCTTTTAATTTTATATTGGAGTATAGGCAATTAACAATGTAGTGATAGTTTCAGGTGCACAGCAAAGGGACTCAGCCATACATATACATGTATCTATTCTCCCCCAAACTCCCCTCCCATCCAGGCTACCACATAACATTGAGCAGAGCTCCCTGTGCTATACGGTAAGTCCTTGTTGGTTATCCATTTAAAATACAGCAGTGTGTACATGTCAATCCCAAACTCCCTAACTATCCCTTCCCCCCATCCTTCCCCCCTGGTAACCATAGTTTGTTCTCTAAGTCTTGAGTCTGTTTCTGTTTTGTAAGTAAGTTCATTTGTATCATTTCTTTTTAGATTCTGCATATAAGGGATATCAAAGGATATTTCTCTTTCTCTGTCTGACTTACTTCACTCAGTATGACAATCTCTAGGTCCATCCATGTTGCTGCAAATGGCATTATTTCATTCTTTTTTATGGCTGAGTAATATTCCATTGTATATATGTGCCACATCTTCTTTATTCACTCCTCTGTTGATAGACATTTAGGGTGCTTCCATGTCTTGCATATTGTAGACAGTGCTGCAATGAACATTGGGGTGCATGTATCCTTTCAGACCATGTTTTTCTCTGGATATATGCCCAGGAGTGGGACTGCAGGGTCATATGGTAGCTTTATTTTTAGTTCTTAAAGGAACCTCCATACTGTTCTCCATAGTGGCCGTACCAATTTACATTTCCACCAACAGTGTAGGAGGGTTCTCTCCTCTCCACGCCCTCTCCAGCATTTACTGTTTGTGGATTTTTTGATAATAGCCATTTTGACAGGGGTGAGGTGATATCTCATTGTAGTTTTGATTTGCATTTCTCTAATAATTAGCAAAGTTGAACATCTTTTCATGTGCCTCTTGGCCATCTGTATGTGTTCTTTGGAGAAACGTCTATTTAGGTCTTCTGACCATTTTTTGATTGGGTTGTTGTTTTGTTGGTATTAAGCCTCATGAGCTGTTTGCAAATTCTGGAGACTAATCCTTTGTCAGTCACATATTTTGCAAATATTTTCTCCCAATCTGTGGGTTGTCTTTTCGTTTTGTTTATGGTTTCCTTTGCTGTGCAAAAGCTTATGAGTTTAATTAGTCCCATTTGTTTATTTTTGTTTCTATTTCCATTATTCTGGGAGACAGATTAAAAAAAAAAGATATTGCTGCAATTTATGTCAGGAAGTGTTCTGCTTATGTTTTCCTCTAGGAGTTTTATAGTGTCTGGCCTCACATTTAGGTCTTTAATCCATTTTGAGCTTATTTTTGTGTATGGTGTTAAAGAATGATCTAACTCCATTTTTTTTTTACATGTAGCTGTTCAGTTTTCCCAGCACCATTTGTTGAAGAGGCCATCTTTCTACCATTGAGTGGTCTTGCCTCCTTCGTTGTAGATTAATTGACAATAGGTGCGTGGGTTTATTTCTGGGATATCTATCCTGTTCCACTGATCTATATTTCTATTTTTGTGCCAGTACCATACTGTTTTGATGACTATAGCTTTGTAGTATAGTCTGAAGTCAGGGAGCCCAGTTCGTCCAGCTCTGGTTTTTTTCTCAAGATTGCTTTGACTATTCGGGGTCTTTTGTGTCTCCATACAAATTTTAAGATTTTTTGTTCCAGTTCTGTGAAAAATGCCATTGGTAATTTGACAGGGATTGCATTGAATCTGTAGATTACTTTGGGTAGTACCATCGTTTTCACAATGTTGATTCTTCCAATCCGCAAACATGGTATATCTTTCCATCTGTTTGTGTGTGCTTCAGTTTCCTTCATCAGTGTCTTATAGTTTTCGGAGTACATGTCTTTTGTCTCCTTAGATAGATCTGTTCCTAGGTATTTTATTCTTTTTGATGTGTGATGGTAAATGGGATTGGTTCTTGAATTTCTCTTTCTGATCTTTGTTAGTGTAAAGAAATGCAACAGATTTTTGTGTATTAATTTTGAAGCCTGCAATTTTACCAAATTCATTGATGAACTCTAGTAGTTTTCTGGTAGTGTCTTCAGGATCTTCTATGTATAGTATCATGTCATCTTCAAACAGTGACAGTTTAACTTCTTCTTTTCCAATTTGGATTCCTTTTATTTCTTTTTCTTCTCTGATTGCCGAAGCTAGAACTTCCAAAATTATGTTTAATAAAAGTGGCAAGAATGGACATCATTATCTTGTTCCTGATCTTAGAGGAAATGCTTTCAGCTTTTCACCATTGAGTATGATGTTAGCTGTAGGTTTATCGCATACGGCCCTTATTATGTTGAGGTATGTTCCCTCTGTGCCCACTTTCTGGAGAGTTTTTATCATAAATGAGTGCTGAATCTTGTCAATAGTTTTTTCTGAGATGATAATATGGTTTTTATTCTTCAATTTATTAATGTGGTATATCAAACTGATTGATTTGCGGATACTGAAAATTCCTTGCATCCCTGGGATAAATCCCACTTGATCATGGTGTATGATCCTTTTAATGTATTGTTGGATTTTGAATGCTAGTATTTTGTTGAGGATTTTTGTGTTTATGTTCATCAGTGATATTGGCCTGTAATTTTCTTTTTTTGAGGTATCTTTGTCTGGTTTTAGTATCAGGGTGATGGTGGCCTCTTAGAATGAGTTTGGGAGTTTTCCTTCCTCTGCAATTTTCTGGAACAGTTTCAGATGGATAGGTGTTAGCTCTTCTTTAAAGGTTTGATAGAGTTTGCCTGTGAAGCCATCTGGTCCTGGACTTTTGTTTGTTGGAAGACTTTTAATCTCAGTTTCAATTTCAGTGCTTGTGATTGGTCTGTTCATATTTTCTATTTCTTCCTGGTTCAATCTTCGGAGACTGCATCTTTCTAAGAATTTGTCCATTTCTTCCAGGTTGTCCATTTTATTGGCATACAGTTTCTTGTAATAGTCTCTTATGATCCTTTGTATTTCTGTGGTGTCAGTTATAATTTCTCCTTTTTCATTTCTAATTTTATTGATTTGAGTCCTCTCCCTTTTTTTCTTGATGAGTCTGGCTAAAGGTTTATCAATTTTGTTTATCTTCTCAAAGAACCAGCTTTTAATTTCATTGATCCTTGCTATTGTTTTCTTTGTCTCTATTTCATTTATTTCTGCTTGGATCTTTATGATTTCTATCCTTCTACTAACTTTAGGTTTTGTTTGTTCTTCTTTCTCTAGTTGCTTTAGGGGTAAGGTTAGGTTGTTTATTTGAGAATTTTCTTGTTTCCTGAGGTTAGATTGTATTGCTATAAACTTCCCTCTTAGAACTGCTTTTGCTGCATCCCATAGGTTTTCGATCATTGTGCTTTCATTGTCATTTGCCTCTAGGTATTTTTAAATTTCCTCTTTGATTTCTTCAGTGATCCATTGGTCGTTTAGTAGCATATTGTTTAGCCTCCACAGTGTTTTTTTTAATAGTTTTTTTCTTGTAGTTTATTTCTAATTTCATAGCATTGTGATCACGAAAGACGCTTGATATGATTTCAATTTTCTTAAATTGAGGGGCAGCGTCAAGATGGTGGACCAGGAGGACGCAGAATTCGTGTCTCCGCACAACCAGGGCACCTACCAGGAACAAGTGGGGGACTATGGACACCTAAGGGGACGGAAGGAACCCCCAGCAAACAGGTAGGACATGTGGCATGGGTGGGAGTGAGGGGAGAGAAGTGGAGGTGGGACGGGACCAGTACCCCTGAGGGGCGGCTGGGGGAGGGGAAGGGATCCCACGCCCAGAGAGGGAAAGGCGGGGGACCATTGTGCGGGTAGAGGATCAAAAGAGAGCATGGCCAGCATTTCCCCTACTCACTTGGGCCCCTGGGAGCCTGCTGAGATCCCGGGCCTGATCCTCTGCCCACCAAGGCCCCCTCCAGCCATGCAAGTCCTGAGGCAGTGGGAGGAAGGGAAGGGGGAGCAAAAGTAAAGGCTGGACCTAGGGGGCCAGCACCCCTGAGAGGAGGCTGGGGGAAGGGGAGGAGTCCTACACCCAGTAGGACCCACCCATGGTGAGGGGTCCAGTGGCGACGGGGGAGACCCTGGGAGGGGGCAGAGGAACAGAAGGGAACAAGGCCAGCACCTTCCCTATCCACTTAGGTATCGGGGAGACTGTTGGGTTCCCAGGCCTAATCCTCTGCCCTTGGAGCCTCCCTCCTGCTGCACAGAGCCCAAGCCCTGCCCCTACACCCCACCCAGGGCCCCACCTCTACACTTGGAGACCCCATCTGAGACCCCCTCCAAATACTCTGGGCCGAAACCCCACCCACACACCCTCACCCAGGGCCTTACCTCCAAACTCTGGAACTCCACACTCTGGAGGTCCCCCTTTGGAGGTGCTGCCTCTCCCCTTCCGTGCAGGTCCTAAGCAGAGGCCTCACCCCACGCTTGAACATCGCCCCCCATGCCTAGGTCACCCCCACCCTAAACCCCGCCCCTGCCTAAGTTCCAGCCCCCCCGCCTAAACTAACCACCCCCCATAGCCAAGGCCTTTTTTTTTTCTTCTTTAAGTTGGGGTTCTGTTTTACCTTGTTGTTGATTCATTTACTTTTTATTTTTTCTAATAAACCTTTTATTTTTCTAATTTTATTTTACTCTTTACACTTGTTATTGTTCTGCTCCTTTTGGCTTGTTCCCCCCACCCACCCTTTTATACTTTTTACCTTTCTAATTTTATTTTATTTTTTATTTTTTGTTATTGTACTGCTCCTTTTTTTCTTTTTTTTTTTTTTGCTTGCTGCACCATGCAGCTTGCAGGGTCTTGGTTCCCAGGCCAGAGGTCAGGCCGAACTCCTGTGGTGGGAGCATTAAGTCCAAACCACTGGATTAACAGAGAACCTCAGACCCCAGGGAAAATTAATCAAAGTGAGGCCTCCCGGAGGTCCTCATCTCAGCACCAAGACCCGGCTCTACAACCAGTAAGACAGGAATACAGCCCCACACATCAAAAAAGAAAAAAATGAAACAACAAAAAATGTTACAGATGAAGGAGCAAGGTAAAAACGTACAAGACCAAATAAATGAAGATGAAATGGGCAACCTACCTGAAAAAGAATTCAGAGTAATGACGGTAAAGATGATCCAAAATCTCGGAAACAGAATGGAGAAAATACACGAAACATTTAACAAGGATCTAGAAGAACTAAAGAGCAAACAGTGATGACCAACGCGATAACTGAAATTAAAAATACTCTAGGGCTTCCCTGGTGGCGCAGTGGTTGAGAGTCCACCTGCCGATGCAGGGGACACGGGTTCGTGCCCCAGTCTGGGAAGATCCCACATGCCGCAGAGCGGCTAGGCCTGTGAGCCATGGCCGCTGAGCCTGCGCATCTGGAGCCTGTGCTCCACAACGGGAGAGGCCAAAACAGTGAGAGGCCCACATACCGCAAAAAAAAATAAAAATAAACAAAATAAAAATACTCTAGAAGGAATCAATAGCAGAATAACTGAGGCAGAAGAACGGATAAGTGAGCTGGAAGAGAAAATGGTGGAAATAACTGCCAAGGAGCGAAATAAAGAAAAAAGAATGAAGAGAATTGAGGACAGTCTCAGAGACCTGTAGGACAACATTAAATGCACCAACATTCGAATTATAGGGGTCCCAGAAAAAGAAGAGAAAAAGAAAGGGTCTGAGAAAATATTTGAAGAGATTATAGTTGAAAACTTCCCTAACATGGGAAAGGAAATAGTCAATCAAGTCCAGGAAGTGCAGAGAGGATAAACCCAAAGAGAAACCCACCAAGACACATATTAATAAAACTATCAAAAATTAAATCAAAGAAAAAATATTAAAAGCAGCAAGGGGGGCTTCCCTAGTGGCGCAGTGGTTGAGAGTCCGCCTACCGATGCAGGGGATACAGGTTCGTGCCCCAGTCCGGGAGGATCCCACATGCCGCGGAGCGGCTGGGCCCGTGAGCCATGGCCGCTGGGCTTGCGCGTCCGGAGCCTATGCTCTGCAACGGGAGAGGCCACAGCGGTGAGAGGTCCGTGTACCGCAAAAAAAAAAAAAAAAAAAAAAAAAGTTCCTTAAAAATTACACTATATATAGGATCAGCATAATCTGCCAA
>NC_041215.1:79314441-79316016 GCF_002837175.3 Physeter macrocephalus
AAGGACACTACATAATGATCAAGGGATCAATCCAAGAAGAAAACATAACAATTATAAATATTTATGCACCCAACATAGGAGCACCTCAATACATAAGGCAAATGCTAACAGCCATAAAAGGAGAAATCGACAGTGACACAATAATAGTAGGGACTTTAACACCCCACTTATACCAATAGACAGGTCATCCAGACAGAAAATAAATAAAGAAACACAAGCTTTAAATGACACAATAGACCAGACAGATCTAACTGATATTTTTAGGACATTCCACCCAAAAGCGGAAGAATAAACTTTCTTCTCAAGCGCACACGGAATGTTCTCCAGAACAGATCACATCTTGGGTCAACAAATCAACCCAAAAATTTAAGAAAATTGAAATCTTATCAAGCATCTTTTCTGATCACAACACTGTGAGATTAGAAATCAATTGCAAATAAGAATCTGCTGTATAATAAATAAATAAATTTAATTTAATTTAAAAAACAGAAAAAAAGAATACTGAACAAAGAAATCAATTACAGGAAAAAAACTGTAAAAATCACAAACACATGGAGGCTACACAGTGCACTGCTAGATAACCAAGCAATGACTGAAGAAATCAAAGAAGAAATAAAAAAAATACCTAGAAATAAATGACAACGAAACACAATGATCCAAAACCTATGTGAGGCAGCAAAAGCAATTCTAAGAGGGAAGTTCATAGCAATTCAAGCTCACCTTAACAAACAAGAAAAATCTCAAATAAGCAATCTAACCGTAAACCTAAAGCAACTAGAAAAATAAGAACAATGAAAACCCAAAGTTAGTAAAAGAAAAGAAATCATAAATCAGAGTGGAAATCACAGCAGAAATAAATGAAATAGAAATGAAGAAAACAATAGCAAAGATCAATAAAACTAAAAGTTGGTTCTTTGAGAAGGTAAACAAAATTGATAAACCTTTAGCCAGACTCATCAAGAGAGGGCTCAATAAAATCAGAAATGAAAAAGGAGAAGTTATAACTGACACTGCAGAAATACAAAGAATCATGAAAGACTACTACAAGAAACTACTACAAGAAATTTTATTGTATGCCAATAAAATGGACAACCTGGAAGAAATGGACAAATTTTTGGAAAGGTACAACTTTCCCAGATTGAACCAGGAAGAATTAGAAAATATATACAGACCAATCACAGGTAATGAAATTGAAATTGTAATTTTTAAAATTTCCAACAAACCAAAGTCCAGGATCAGGTGGCTTCACCGGCAAATTCTATCAAATATTAAGAGAAGAGTTAACACCTATCCTTCTCAAACTCTTCCAAAAAAGTGCAGAGGGAGGAACACTCCCAAACTTGTTCTGTGAGGCCACCATCACCCTGATACCAAAACCAGACAAAGTTATCGCCAAAAAAGAAAACTATAGACCAATATCTATCACTGATGAACATAGATGCAAAAATCCTCAACAAAATACTAGCAAACAGAATCCAACAACACAATAAAAAGATCATACAGCATGATCAAGTGGGATTTATCCCAGGGTTGCAAGGATTCTTCAATATATGCAAAACAATCAATGTGATACAC
>NC_041215.1:79316265-79336265 GCF_002837175.3 Physeter macrocephalus
CTCAATGGTGAAAAACTGAAAGCATTTCTTCTAAGATCAGGAATAAGACAAGACACTATTATTCAACATAGTATTGGAAGCCCTAGCCACAGCAATCAGAGAAGAAAAAGAAATAAAAGGAATACAAATTGGAAAAGAAGATGTAAAACTGTCACTGTTTGCCGATGACATGACACTATACATAGAAAATCCTAAAGATGCCACCAGAAAACTACTAGAACTAATCAATGAATTTGGTAAGGTTGAAGGATGCAAAATTAATGCACAGAAATTTTTTGCGTTCCTATACACTAACAACGAAAGATCAGAAAGAGAAAGTAAGAAACAATCCCATTTACCATCACAAAAAAAAAGAATAAAATACCTAGGAATAAACCTACCTAAGGAGGCAAAAGACCTGTACTCAGAAAACTATAGAACACTGATGAAAGAAATTAAAGATAACATAAACATATGGAGAGTTGTACCATGCTCCTGGATTAGAAGAAGCAATATTGTGAAAATGACTATACTAACCAAAGCAATCTACAGGTTCAAGGCCATCCCTATCAAATTTCCAATGGCATTTTTCACAGAACTAGAACAAGAAATTTTACAATTTGTATGGAAACACAAAAGACTCCAAATAGCCAAAACAATCTTGAGAAAGAAAGACGGAGCTGGAGGAATCAGGCTCCCTAACTTCAGACTATACTACATAGCTATAGTAATCAAAACAGTGTGGTACTGGCACAAAAACAGAACTATAGATCAATGGAACAGGATAGAAAGTCCAGAGATAAGCCCATGCACCTATGGTCACCTTATCTTTAACAAAGAGGCAAGAATATACAATGGAGAAAAGACAGCCTCTTCAATAAGTGGTGCTGGGAAAAATGGACAGATATGTGTAAAAGAATGAAATCAGAACACTCCTTAACATGATACACAACAATAAACTCAAAATGTATTAAAGACCTAAATGTAAGTCCAGACACTATAAAACTCTTAGAGGACGACATAGGCATCACTCTATGACATAAATCATGGCAAGATCCTTTTTCACCTACCTCCTAGAGTAAGGGAAATAAAAACAAAAATAAACAAATGGGACCTAATGAGACTTAAAAGCTTTTGCACAGCAAAGGAAACCATGAACAAGATGAAAAGACAACACTTTTGTTGGGAGAACAAAATGGAGAAATGGAGAATGGGAGAAAAAATTTGCAAATTAAGCAACTGACAAAGGAGTAATCTCCAAAATATACAAGCCACACATGCAGCTCAATATCACAAATACAAACAACTGAACACCAAAATGGGTGGAAGACCTAAATAGAAATTTCTCCAAAGAAGACATACAGATGGCCAACAAATACATGAAAAGATGCTCAACATCACTAATCATTAGAGAAATGTAAATCAAAACCACAATGTGTCACCTCACACCGATCAGAATGGCCATCATCAAAAAATCTAGAAATAATAAATCCTGGAGAGGGTGTGGTGAAAAGGGAACCCTCTTGTACTGTTGGTGGGAAGGTAAATTGATACAGCCACTATGGAGAACAGTATGGAGGTTCCTTAAAAACTAAAAATAGAACTACCATATGACCCAGCAATCCCACTACTGGGCATATACCCTGAGAAAACCATAATTCAGAAAGATACATGTACCACAATACTCACTCTACCACTACTTACAATAGCCAGGACATGGAAGCAACCTAAATGCCCATCAAGAGATGAATGGATAAAGAAGATGTGGCACATATATACAACGGAGTATTACTGAGCATAAAATGGAACGAAATTGAGTTATTTGTCGTGAGGTGGATGGACCTAGAATCTGTCATACAGAGTGAAGTAAGTCAGAAAGAGAAAAACAAATACCATATGCTAACACATATATATGGAATTTTTAAAAAGCGGTACTGACGAACCTAGTGGGGGGCAGGAATAACGATGCAGATGTAGAGAATGGACTTGAGGGCACAGGAAGGGAAGGGGAAGCTGGGAGGAAGTGAGAGAGTAGCAGTGACATACATACACTACCAAATGTAAAATGGATGGGTAGTGGGAAGCTGCTGCATAGCACAGGGAGATCAACTCAATGCTTTGTGACAACCTAGAGGGATAGGATAGGGAGGGTTGGAAGGAGGCTCAAGAGGGAGGGGATATGGGGATGTATGTATACATATAACTGATTCCCTTTGTTGTACAGCAGAAACACAACATTGTAAAGCATTTATACTCCAATAAAGATGTGAAAAAATTTATTTTTCTTAAATTTACCAAGGCTCGCCTTGTGGCCCAGCATGTGGTCAATCCTGGAGAATGTTCTGTGTGCACTTGAGAAGAAAGTATTCTGCTGCTTTTGGATGGAATGCTCTATAAATATCAATTAAGTCCATCTGGTCTAATGTGTCATTTAAGGCCTGTGTTTCCTTATTGATTTTCTGTCTGGATGATCTGTCCATTGATAAAAGTGGGGTGTTAAAGTCCCCCACTATATTGTTATAGGTGCTCCTATGTTGGGTGCATATATATTTACAATTGTTATATCTTCTTCTTGATCCCTTGATCATTATGTAATGTCCTTGTCTCTTATACCAGTCTTTACTTTAAAATCTGTTTTGTCTGATATGAGTATTGCTACTCCAGCTTTCGATTTCCATTTGCATGGAATAGCTTCTTCCATCCCCTCACTTTCGGTCTGTATGTGTCCCTGGGTCTGAGGTGGGGCTCTTGTACACAGTATATATTCGAGTATTGTTTTTGTATCCACTCTGCCAGTCTATGTCTTTTGGTTGGTGCATTTAATCCATCTACATTTAAGGTAATTATCGATACCTGTCTTCTTATTGTCATTTTCTTAACTGTTTTGGTTTTGGTTTTGTAGGTCTTTTTTCTTCCCTTTCTTGTTTGTTCTTTTCTCTTGTGATTTGATGACCATCTTTAGTGTTGTGTTTGGGTTGCTTTTTCTTTTGTGTGTTTCTTTTGTAGTTTTTGGGTTTGTTGTTCCCATGAGGTTTTGATATAACAGTCTGTGTACAAGGTTTTTTATTTTTTTGGTTTTGTTTGTTTGTTTGTTTAAGTTGCTAGTCTCTTTCCCGCCTAGAGGAGTTCCCTTAGCATTTGTTGCAAATCTGGCCTGGTGGTGGTGAATTCTCTCAGCTTTTGCTTGTCTCTAAAGCTTTTGATTTCTCCATCAAATCTGAATGAGAGCCTTTCTCAGTAGAGTATTCTTGGTTGTAGTTTCTTCCCTTTCATCAATTTAAATATATCGTGCCACTCCCTTCTGGCTTGCAGAGTTTCTGCTGAGAAATCAGCCGATAACCTTATGGGAGTTCCATTGTATGTTATTTGTCATTTTTCCCTTGTTGCTTTTAATATTTTTTGTCTTTAACTTTTGTTCATTTGATTACTATGTGTCTCAGCATGTTCTTCCTTGGGTTTATCCAGCCTGGGACTCTCTGTGCTTCTTTGACTTGGTTGACTGTTTCCTTTCCCATGTTAGGGAAGTTTTCAGCTATTATCTCTTCAAATATGGGATTTGATTTTATCATGATTGTGCCCCTCCTACCGTCTCATTGCAGCTTCTCCTTTGTCTTTGGGGTATCTTTTTTGTGGGTTCCAGTGTCTTCCTGTTGATGGTTGTTCAGCAGTTAGTTGTGATTTCAGTGCTCTTGCAAGAGGAGGTGAGCACATGTCCTTCTACTCCACCATCCTCCAAGTCAACCTGTTTTTAGAAAAGTAATTCACTCTTATAAAAAGTGCAAAAAATGTACCAATACACACAAAAGTTGTTACCAGTTTGCTATCACCTTTTATGTTGGGTGAGAAATAATAGAATATTTATTTATTAGGTTGGCTTAAGTTAAAAAATAAAAAGATTCAGTTCTTGGTGGGCTGGTTTCCATGTTGGAGAAATGGATATAAGCTGAATTAAAGGGAATGAGTTCTATTTAGTTGAAAGGAATAAACAAATAAGCAAAAGCCCTTCAATCAACCAGTGGCAATAAGTACTTCTTTCCAGTATACTGTTTTTCATTTAGCTTGGCTTTTTTTTTTTTTTTAAAGAAGTTTAAAACCATAGTGGAAGTCATGATGGTGTGGAATGCTGGCTGGGAAAGCATCTTGATATCTTTTCATTTTGCCTGAGTCTTATTCAAAATAGTAGTTTCAAATGGCATGGGAAGCTTGCTTAAATCAAATAGAAAATTAAAGCACATGAATTAAGCAGCTGGAAGAAAAAAGTACTATAAATATAATGTAAATGCATAAATGTAAAAGAAAAAGATACCCAGCCTCACAATAATTAAAGAAATGCAAACTAAACTGAAAGGAGATGCAATTTTTAAAAGCCTATCAGGTTGATAAAGACTAAAAAGTTGGATAATGCTCAGTAATTGAAAGTAAGGGGAATCAGGCAGATCACAGGCCAGGGGTTGGAATGTAAATTGGTACAACCATTTTAGACAGCAATTTGACAACACCTAGCAAAATGTTAAATGCATATAGCCTTTGGCATACCAATTCCATTCCTAGAAATTTATCCCAGATGTGAATGTATAAGTACAAGCTTAAGGAAATTCATTCTGGCCTTGTTAGAAATAATGGGAAAATAGGTACATTGCTAGAAATAGCAATGTACCCAATAGAGGGCAGGCTGAATAAACAAATAAATGATAACATATGGAATGCTTGCTTGTTTTGTTAGTACACTTCTAAGAGCTCTACGTGTGTGAAATCATGTGATCTCACAGGAACCCTGACAGTTGGTTCCCTTCTTATGATGGTACAGCCATATATGTTATGGACAAATAAGGTTAAAAAATGCCAAGCCATAAAGGATGAAGAATATTTGGAGTTTTAATAACACAGGTGAGCTTTTATAGCAATAATAATAATAAAACCATAGTGACTGCCTTAGGCAATAACAGAGGCTGTATATGGTTGATTTCCAATAATTTACAAAGGCTGGCTCAATTAAGAACTCAAATTCTGGCTTCCCTGGTGGCACAGTGGTTAAGAATCCACCTACCAATGCAGGGGACACGGGTTCAATCCCTGGGCCGTGAAGATCCCACATGCCGCGGAGCAACTAAGCCCATGTGCCACAACTACTGAGCCTGCACTCTAGAGCCCACAAGCCACAACTACTGAAGCCTGTGTGCCTAGAGCCCGTGCTCCACAACAAGAGAAGCCACCACAATGAGGAGCCCGCACACCGCAACAAAGAGTAGCCCCCACTCGCCACAACTAGAGAAAGCCCGCGTGCAGCAATGAAGACCCAATGCAGCCAAAATAAAAAAATTTTTTAAATAAAAGGAACTCAAATTCTGAACCAGAAAGCCCGAAAAACACTTTAAAGAAGAAAACTCTATTTTATACATATTAGTTAGCATATATATGTCAATCCCAATCTCCCAATTCATCCCACCCCTTCTTTCCCCCCTTGGTGTCCATACGTTTGTTCTCTATGTCTGTGTCTATTTCTGCCTTGCAAACAGGTTCATCTGTACCATTTTTCTAGATTCCATATATATGCATTAATAAACAATATTTGTTTATCTCTTTCTGACTTACTTCACTCTGTATGACAGTCTCTAGGTCCATCCACATCTCTACAAATGACCCAATTTTGTTCCTTTCTATGGCTGAGTAATATTCCATTGTATATATGTACCACATCTTCTTTATCCATTCATCTCTTGCTGTACAGTAGAAACTAACACAACACTGTAAAACAACTATACACCAATAAAAATAAAATAAAAAAATATATAGTGATTACACTGAGAAAAAAAAAAGAAGAAAACTCTAAAATGGCTATTTGGGAATACTGACATTCTTTCTTCTATAGATCAGTTAATGAAAAATCATTTTATTTATATTATTCCACTTGGCCAAAGTACACTAGAAAAATCAGAAGAATTAAAACACTTTACTTTTTATAATACTCTTGGATCTTTAACTATATTTAACAAGCTACTCAGGAACGATGGTTTAACAGCCAAGTAGAAGATGGGGAATTGTTTTTGTTCAGTCAGTATAAAGAATGTTAAAGATGCTCTGTGAAGCATAGTAAGTTCTGTGAAGTCAGGTGTATCTGAAGGCTTTTAGCTGCAAGTAACAGAATACTCAACTAAAAGTGGCTTAAACAATGAGAGCATTTAATTCTTGCACAAAACAAGAATCTGGAGGGATGCTGACCCACGATTAGCTAACAGTTAGGGATGCTTCTTTGCCCATCTCTTGGCTTTACTTTTCCACAACTCCAAACACAGTTCTTTACTAAATCGATTTTCAAATAACAAAGGAATGATACACAGAGGGCCCTGGAATTCACCCCAAGTCCCTGGTAGCAGGAAAGAAAAGAGAGTGACAATGTCTTCTTGCCTCCCTCTTTTCATCAGGGAGGAATTTCCCCCCAAAAGCTCTGCCAAACCCCTCCCCAGACTTCTTCACATTTCACAGGCCAGAACTGGATCACCTGCCTATCCCTAACCCTGGTAGAAGAGAAAAGAGATTACATGGTGAATTTAGACCAATAATAATGCACTTCCTGGAGATAGGCACACTTACTCTCTGTTGAACAAAATTAAGATTTTGTTGCAACACACCACTGTAAATCAATTATACTCCAATAAAGATATTTTTAAAGAAAGATTTTGTTGCAAGGAAAAGGGGGTGTGCTGGGTATGAGAAATGGTTACGGGTAAATAATCAACAGTGTTTGTGATATTTGAAGGCATTAGCAGGTAAAAGGTGGGACTTTGGTCCCAATGCCTGAGCTGGTCATCACTATTCAAGGCATGCATAAGAAAGGAAACAGATCTTTCCTTTGTTACACTGTTTAAACTGAGTAAAGATGTTAGTCAAACCAGGCATCAGATGTACCTTTGGATGAGTTAAACCACAAGACAGGCTCCTTCCTCGGAAATAAAACTTGGCCAAATCTAATACAGTTGTTCATTACATCTATTTTCAAGTAAAAACAGGAATGATGTCCTGAGGTCCCTGGAATTCACCCCCAAATGATACAAATACAATAAGCCAAATGGCTGAAGTCACTTACACACAAAATTGGACCAAAGCAAGTATGCTTGCTCTCATGCTGTGATCAGAAGAGCAGCAAACTGGAGGCTTTGTTCAAAGTAACAAGAGCAGTGGATTCTAAAGATGAGGGTCTCCAAGAGGGGGCTGAAAGATATTAGTAAACAGGGTTAGTTAATCCACTCAGGCAAGAGTCACAAAAGTCCAAGGGGTGCTCTCTGGTCTGCACTGTCATGAGATTTCCAAGGACTGAAATGAAAGACTATGAACTGTACACTCCCCACACCCTCATTTATATCACTGTAGCAGCAGCTGCGACTGCTATTCTCTACTGAGACAAACTTTTTTGAAGAGGGTAGTAGTTACTCTAAACAGAAACTGCTCAGATTGGGCAGGCCTCACAAGAGAAAGAAGTGAGGAATTTTACCACCAAAATAGAAAGATAAAATGCAGAGCCTCATGAGAGATTACCTTAAATGCTGGTATTTTCTATTTCCTGGAACAAGGTAAAGAGCAGGCTCACAAGGAGTGAGAAGGTACCCATTCCCCCAGGACTGACACTCAGCTGGTACACTGTCCCCGCTGATACTGGAATCCTTCTAAAGTTGACTCAAACCCCAAGTGTTTCTCTGCTTCATGATCCAATAAATAAAAGGTTAATAAATGGAGGCTTCCAGGATTCTGTGCTAGCCCATGGAAACTTGGTTTAAAAAAAAAAAACAAAAGCAAAAAGGCAAGTTGAAGAGAGCTGTGGAAAAGCTTCTACTAACCCTTCAAACCTACGCTCTTCACATACCCTCTGCTATGGCTTTGATTCAAACATCACTGGGAAAACAAGCTACATCTCTACTCATGTTCTCACTGTCTTCTCTTCTATGCCAGTGGAAGAAGCATTCCTGCATCTACCAAAGGCCAGTCCTTCCACCTGGGTTCCAGATGGAACCCTCCCACCCCATAGCTTCTCAAAACTACATTTCTTCTGTCCTCTCCGTTCTCTCTTACCTCATTAGCCTCAAACTCTCCTCTCCAGGAGCATACCTATCAACACCCAGACATGCTCTAGCATTTTCCATCACACAAAAACAAAACGAAAAAACTACCAACAACCAACCAACCAAAAAACCCTTTTTGCCTGATCATCTCCCTCCAGCCTCTACACCGTTTCTCTTGTCTCTTTTGTGGAAAGACTTCTCAAAAGAGTAATTCAAACTTGCTTTCAAATGAAACAACTTGTCAACCAGCATTTTTTTCAACTGCTCAGCAGCATTTGCTTTCTTTTGGAACTCTGCCTTCTCCTGGCTGCTCTGACCATACCCCCTTGGTTTTTTTCCTACCTCATTAGTCGCTTCTTCGAGTCTGTTTTGCTGATCTCTACTCCTTTCCTTGAGCTCTGACCAGACTCATTCTTGGTCCTTTCCTCTTCTCTTTCTATACACTCTCTGTAATCTGGGTGATCTACTCTAGTCCCCAGGTTTTAAATGCCATACATATAGTGATGACTCTAAATTTATGTATCTGCTGCTTCAAACTTTCTTCTGAGCTTCAGATACTTGTAGCTAGTGGCCAACTTCATATCTACCCATCTTGAACCTACCTTTAAACCATTTTTTTTAAAGTTGAAATGTATTTTTATTGCAGATATTTTCATATACAGTGTTAGTGAAATTGATTTTCCTCCCCTCTCACGATGAATCCACACTCTTATCTCATAAAAACATTCAAGTTACACCCTAGACGTTTTCATGTTACTCTCTTTTTTAGTACCTGGGGGTTTGCTTTGGCTAGGTTTTCTATTTTAACCCACACTTCTTCTCGTTCTTTCATTTTTAGCTTCTTTCAGTTTCTCTGCTTTAAACTGCTGGGTGCAGTCATCAAATAGTTTTTGGTTCATCTCCATGAAGAGTTTCAGCGCATTGTATATCAAGCCATGTATTGTCTTGTTCCAGTGGGTCTTTGAGTTGCGGTACAAGGATGGAAACATGATGGGCAGAATCTTTGCTGCGTTGTCACTGATGAGACTCATGATGTACTCGTTATTCCAGTAATACAGCGCTCGCTCTGCCACCTGGAAGTGGGGACTGGAGACACACTTGGCTAACTGCCGGAAGAGAGGCTCCATGATCTTCACAAACTCTGATGGTTCAATTACGTCTAGAATCTCTTCTAGTTCATTTAGGAACATGACTTCTTTTGGGCTGTGAGTCTTTGGCCAGTACTTGAGAAGTGCCATCACCACCGGTTCAGTGAGGGTGCTGTCCTTTTCTAAAAACTGCACTACACAGTATGCCAGCTGAGGATGGTAGACGCTCAGAGACTTCACTTTGTGCAAAGGTAATAACACCTTCAATAAGAAAATCTTGTGCTCTTCTTTTAGTGGTAAGGCAAATCCATTAATTATACTTCCCAGTATTTCCAGTAATTCTGCTATGCCACTGTGATGCTCTGTTTCATAAATAAATCTATAAAATATATTATTTATCTGTTTTCTGATGTAAGCTCTTAAGCCTAAGAATTTTCCATAGATTCGGTGAAGGGTAGTTTTAAGAAAATCTCTCTCGTGAGGATCTTCACTGTCAAAGAGCTCTAAAAGCTGCAATACAAACTTCTGATCAATATATTTCTTTGCTATATTAGGTTGGAAAATCTGGAGACTCTAAAAATCTTAAGAAAAACTCATAAACAAGCTGCAGGTGAGGCCAGGCTGCTTCTAACGTTGGCTCATCTTCCTCTGGGTCAAAATCTGCTCCCGTAGGGTTGGAGGAAGGTGGTAATGTTCGAAACATGTTAACTGCAAACATATGGACTACTTCTGGGTAAAAAGGCTCTGTGATCACATTCCGATTATGGGTGATATATTCTACCATTTCACTTAAGGCAGCTCGTTTTACTTCCTTCCACTTTAGGTCACTTAGTGGATCGGAAACAAAGTCAAAGAGGACACAACACTGACGTAACTTCTGGATAAAAAGCTTCTCTTGATCAGCAGGAGGAACATCTCAAATATGGAGAAGGGCCACGGGCTGGAAAGGCCCATTGGAGTTGGCCGCATCCACCACCATCCTGCTGCCCGCTTTATTACATGTCAACATCTAGACTTCAGCGGGAAAGGCAATGTACTCCTTAAGGCAAGAAACCAGCCTCCATTTTAGTTTAAAAAAAAAAGACAAACTCTAAACCATTTTTTAATTGGGCTGTTTTTCTTATTGTTGAGTTTTAAGAGTTCTTTTTATGTTTTGGGTAACAGTTCTTTATCAGATATGTCTTCTGCAAATATTTTCTCCCAGTCTGTGGCTTGTCTTCTCATTCTCTTGACAGTGTCTTTTACAGAGCATAAGTTTTAAATTTTAATGCAGTTCAGCTTATCGATTCTTTCTTTTATGGATTATCTTTGGTGTTGTATCTAAAAAGTCATCACCATATCCAAGGTGATCTAGATTTTCTCCTATGTTATCTTCTAGTATTTTTATAGTTTTGCATTTTACATTTAGGTCTGTGATCCATTTTGAATTATTTTTTGTGAAGGGTATAATTCTGTGTAGGGATCCATTTTTTGTTATGTGGCCGTCAATGGTTCCAGCATCATTTATTGAAAATCTTTGCTCCATTGTATTGCCTTGGCTCCTTTGTCAATGGTCATTTGACTATATTTATTCTGTGCTCTCCATTCTGTTTCATTCATCTATTTGTCTATTTGTTCACCAATATCACACTGTTTTGATCATGGTAGCTTTATAGTAAGTCTTCAAGTTGGACAGTGTCGCCTACATTCAAAACAGATTCTTGATCCCCATGCCCCCCACACATCCTGTACCTGCTCCTCCCCCAGGTCTTTCCCATCTCAGGAAGTGGCACCATCATGCATCTACCTGCTCAGGCTAAAAACCTAGGAGTCATTTTTGATTCTTCCCTCCCCACCTCTCATCCATTGCATCAGTATGTCTTGTGAACTCTTCCTCCAGTAAGCAGGTCGAATCAAGTTACGTCTCTCCATTTCTTCGTAGTTCAAGTCTAGAGTCAACCTCATTGGTACCTCTTATAACTGATCTCTCCCGTGTCTCCTCTATAGTCGTTGAGCCCCCTCACCCTCTTTTCTTCAAAAAAAAAAAAAAAAAAAGCAGGAATGAAGATTTATCATATACTTTTTATATTCAGCCTTAAATGAAAACACAACCGGTCTGAGCAAAGTGGGTTTTTATGTGCTCTGTTGAAATCAGTTGGGGATGAGAGTTTTGGCTAAATTCCTTAGGAGGAAGGGTAAAGCCCTAGACCTGCGCTATCCACTACAGTAGCCACTAAGGCACATGTGGCTGCTGAACACTGGAAATGCGGCAGGTTTAAGTTGAAGTGTTGTAGGTATAAAATACACTTCAAATTTTGAAAACAGCATGAAAGAAAAAATTGAAACCATCTTATTAATAATTTTTAGGTTGATTTTTTAAAAATATTTTTTAAACTTATTTTCCTTATTTTTTTGGCTGCGTTGGGTCTTAGTTGTGGCACACAGGATCCTCACTGAGGCATGTGGGATCTTTCATTGCGGTGCGTGGGCTCCTTGTTGTAGTGTGCGGGCTTCTCTAGTTGCGGCACGCAGGCTTCTCTCCAGTTGTGGTGTGCGGGCCAGAGCACGCAGGCTCATTAGTTGCAGCACACAGGCTTAGTTGCCCTGTGGCATGTGGGATCTTAGTTCCCTGACCAGGGATTGAACCCACGTCCTCTGCATTGGAAGGCGGATTCTTAACCACTGGATCACCAGGGAAGTCCCCTCATTGTAGTTTTGGTTTGCTTTTCTCTATTAGTGATGTGGAGCATCTTTTCATGTGTTTGTTAGCCATCCGTATGTCTTCTTTGTAGAAATGTCTATTTAGGTCTCCTGCCCATTTTTTGATTGGGTTGTTTGTTTCTTTGATATTGAGCTGCATGAGCTGTTTGTATATTTTGGAGATTAGTCCTTTGTCAGTTGCTTCATTTGCAAATATTTTCTCCCATTTTGAGGGTTGTCTTTTTGTCTTGCTTATGGTTTCCTTTGCTTTACAAAAGCTTTTAAGTTTAATTAGGTCCTATTTGTTTATTTCTGTTTTTATCTTCATTACTCTAGGAGGTGGGTCAAAGAAGATCTTGCTGTGATTTATGTCAAAGAGTGTTCTGCCTATGTTTTCCTCAAGAGTTTTATAGTGTCTGGCCTTGCATTCAGATCTTTAATCCATTTTGAGTTTACTTTTGTGTACGGTGTTAGGGAGGGTTCTAATTTCATTCTTTTACATGTAGCTGTCCCAGGTGATTTTTAAAAATATGAATCAGATTGCATGTCTCTCTTGTTTAAAACTCTTTAATGATTATCTATTTAAGTCAGAATAAGATGCCAGAACTTTCTCATGCATGCAAGGTCCTGCATAACCAAGAACCTTTTACTTATTACACTTAGCCACTCCAGCCTCCTGTTCCTCCAAAACACCAGGTCCTTTCCTGCCTCACAACCTCTGCATTTGCTGTTCCTTCTGCCTGGGAATCTTGTACTCTACTTGTTTTGATGGCTGCATACTTTTCATTCTTCAAGTCTTGGCTTAAAGGAATACATGAAAGTTCTCAGATATGATGTAATTCTAGATGCATTTTTACATTGCCTTCAAATCTTTGATTCAGTTATTTAAGTGAAAACATTACATAATGATTATAATCCCATTTATGTAAAAACATATGTAGATGTATAATATATGTAAGTACAACAATAACTATTTGGAAGGATACACACCAGTTAACTGAGGGTACCTCTGTGACCATACTATGCATATTGTTCTGCAACTTACTTTTTCACAAAGCAAAATGAATAAGAAATCTTTCTATGCTGCTCATATAGACGTACTTTATTCTTTTTAATGGCCAAAGGTAGTCTTTTCTATGGATGTATTATAGTTCATTTCACCATTTTCCTATATTGATGAATATTTAAATTGTTCCAATTGTTTTTGCTATTACAATTGAATCTTATTACAGCTGATATGGATTTCAATTCTTTTGACCACAGAAAATAATTTACCTTCTCATCTATGGGAATGTCTTTTATCATAGTTTCTGAAATAATACCTCCTGTTCAATTGTGAAATGTGTCCATCTTAAGCATTAACAAACTTTTTTTGTCTGTGGTTTATATACTGATATTATCACTAGCCAACATCTTTAAAAATTTTCAGTATATAAGCACTTTATGAACACTCAATATTGCACTTTGGGCATAAGTGCCGTACCAACCAATTATTTAATTGAGGGATGCATTTCTTTTCTTTTTAAAATTGAGGTATAACATATACAGTAAAGCACTCAAGCCTTGACTGTACAGCTGAATGAAAATTTACATATATGTACATCTGAGTAACTGTTCCCCAGATAAAAGCATAGAGCATGTCCTCCACCTTAGCAAGTAGAGAGGGACAGCACATTTTCACTGAATAGATACTTTTTTTTTTTGCTGTGCGGCGCATGCAGGATCTTAGTTCTCTGACCAGGGATTGAACCCCGGCCCCATGCAGTGGAAGCGCTGAGTCTTAACCACTGGACCGCCAGGGAAGTCCCAAGTAGAACACTTTTTAAACTGACTTTTTTTCTTTAAATTTCCACATTCTTCACTTCTTTAGGATAAATACTCCTTTACGATTCTCATGGTAACAATAATTTGAAGGAGAAGAGGGTAAGGTGAAGAAATAGAGGCTTCACAAGGGTCTGTTGGGTATTCTCTCATCTCTACTCATCCCTAATCATTTATTTCTAGAAACCACTCATGGATATCCTAGGCTGGATTAATGGGAAAATCATGGATTGCTGAAACCTTTTGCGTTTATGATTCAGGCTGGCAGGATTTTCATTCTACCCTCCCAAACTTGTTTCTATTCATTAAGGCCAAAATGGGTCATTCAATGCAAATAATGCTCTACTGTAATGGTTTAAAAATTATGAACAATCATCTTTTTTTTTTTTTTTTGGACAGAGAAAATAATGAGCTGTGTAATTGGTTAAGGGATTTAATTTCCTTGTGCCTTTACCAAAAAAAGGAATAATGAGAGAGAAATAGGCTGTGGTCAGATCATCAATGGCCTCAATTGCCAAGTTGAGATGCTTGGATTTCCTTACCCTTTGTTTTCCCTTGGCTGTCCAAAACCCCCTACAGTATTTCAGTTACACTGTGTTGAATAGGATTTTGTGGCTACTCTGAAAATGTAATAACCATTTTCCATGTGAAAATTAATTTCAACTTCCAAACAACAACTTTATAAATTAATCTTTGCAATAGTTTATTATTTTATGACATCTTTATGGTTAATCTTAATCTTTCTGCTCCTTACTTTTTTTTTTCAATATTTATTTATTTATTTGGCTGCACTGGGTCTTAGTTGTAGCATGTGGGATCTTCGTTGCAGCACGCAGGATCTAGTTCCCTGACCAGGGATCGAACCCGGGTCCCCTGCATTGGGAGCACGGAGTCTTAACCACTGGACCACAAGGGAGGTCCCCTCAGTTACTTCTTATTTATAGGATAGGTAAGTTAAGCAAGAAATGACATTTTCAGTCTCAGAATTCAATGATTTATATGAGGTCCTGGCATGTTATTAGCAAAATGTCAACATTTATCACTCAGTTCAACTATTTCCTCTTTCGGAATATTCTTTAGCAACATTAAAACATCAATATTTCTTCTACAGCACAGGTATTTAAATAACCCCAGAAAAACATGCTCTATAGTTTTCTTGAGTGTGGTACATAAGGATTGAGCCTATTAGGAGCGCTTACTTTTGAGTGATGTTAAAGGGAACAATATGGAATTTACATTTATTGTGTGGCTATTGTATATCGGGAACGCTCTTTAGTCCTTTCATACTAGGCCATTTAGTCTATGATCTTCATTATATATGTGAAGAATGTAAGACAGGAGGAGTAATTTGCGGAAGCAGTGGAAGTGGTACCTGATCCAGATTGGATTAGCTCTTTCCACCCAATAAAAGTTGTGCTCATAACACAGAACAGAAGGTATAAACTCCAAAGAAGGTATAATGGAGACAAGAACAGAAAATGTCTATCTTTGCTAGGGTAAAAAGCTAGGCTGCTACAACAGAAATATGGTAGCTCAAATACAGTAGCTTAAAGAACCCTGCAGTTTCTCTTTCACATACCAGTCCCAAGGGAAGCGGTCAGGTTCCTGGGTGCTCTGCCCGCCAGAGTCCTTCAGAGATGCAGGTTTCTGTTATACTGTGGCTCCGCTGTCCCCTAAGGTGATGTCCTTGTTTGCATTATTAACAATGGGTTCCCTGGAAGGAAAGTAGCTCCTGAGGGGAGCACATATTCAAGGTTTTAAGGCCTTCATTCACTTTCCACTGACAAGAACTTAGTCATGGAACCTACGCCTAGGTGCACAGAGTCTGCAGCAGGACAGCCAGGTGTCCAGCTATACTCTATTTAAACTATGAAGAAAGAAGAATGCATTCTGGTAGAAAACTAGCATACTCTCGTATAATGTCATTTTCTCAGGGTAAAATCAACATAGGATGGATGAAACAATCTGCAAATAACCTTTTTCAAACACATAGTTTATAGTCATGATCTGGAGAGTAAAGTGTTTTATAAAACAATATTAAGAGAACTAGGAAAATGTGATTGAAACTTAATTAACTGAAGATGTGATCTACTCCTTATACTCTAAGGCAACCAAGATGGTTTATTTCACCAGAAAAAAAAAGCAATTTGCATGAAGACCAGGAGATTGCAAGAACTGAACATATCACTATTTATCCTCTCCCCCACTCCTGTGGCAAGAGACTGCTCTGACATTACTGGATGGACTCTGTGGGCCCTCAAATGCAAGCCACATACACAGGTCCCTTATGACAGGTCTTCCCTCCTTGGTTGAGTGCCAAAGCATGAAAGCAACTCTGCTATCCATATAAGAAAGCAGATACAGAAGTGCTCCCCTGGAATGGTATCAAAATAAGCCACTCTCTGGGCTGGGAAGCATAAGTCAAAGGAACAGCTGGATCTGAGCATTCCAACTCATGTGACTTGAGTTTTTTTCATGTTTCGTTAAGAACTCTGTTGTACACCCTAGAGCTTAGAGGTCTATGATGCTAAAAGAGTAAATCCCCCTATTATCTCCCATTTTTATGTGTCTTTAGAAGAAATACCATAATTATTTGTGCTCATCTTTTTACTGTGACCATACAGAGGCAGGACTAATAAAATGACCTAATGATCAAGTAGACAGAAGTATCCTCAATTGGGGACAACCACTAGAAGTCCTGGAAGTGATTTCCTAATGAACATTTACATTTCTCTCTTTTAATTTTACATTCACCAAGCAATTTACTGTTCTATAGTTTTGTCTTGTGAATGGATACAGATGCTAGAAGGAACCACTCCAAATATAAGTTAAAAGAATATAAATTAAAAGAATTGCTAACATTGGCTAAGTACTTACTAGTTACTAAGCAGTTTTAGCGTTTTATGGGCATATCTCACTTTATTGTGCTTTACAGATACTGTGATTTTTAGAAATTGAAGGTTTGCGGCAACCCTGTGTCGAGCAAGTCTATCGGTGCCATTTTTCCAACAGCGTTTGCTCACTTTGTGTGTCTGTGTCACATTTTGGTAATTCTTGCAATATATCAAACTTTTTCATTATTATATTTATTATGGTGATCTGTAATGAGTGATCTTTGACGTTACTACTGCAAAATATTACAACTTACTGAAGGCCCAGATGCTGGTTAGCATTTTTTAGCAATAAAGTATTTTTAAATTAAGGTATGTACATTGGTTTTTCAGACGTAATGCTATTGCACACTTAAAAGACTACAGTATAATGTAAACAACTTTTATATGCACTGGGAAATGAAAAATTTGTATGACTCGCTTTCTTGAGATATTAGCTTTATTGCAGTGGTCTGGAACCCGCAATATCTCTGAGGTATGCTTATACATATATAAATTCACTTAATCCTCACAACAACCCCATGAGGGTGGTCCATTATCCCCATTCTATAGCAGAAGAAACAGGCTCAGAGTAGTCAGGTAACTTACCTGAGGTCACACAACTAGGAAGTGGTGTCGTCAGGAGTCAAACCCTGGCCTCCTGAGTATGGGCCTTCACTACCATTTCTTATTTATATATCTGGAACATCTTTTACTGTAAATGAAAGAAATTGGCATTCTAGTTTATAAATTAAACTCATAGAATTTGGAAAATGTCACATACCGCATCAGCTGAGCTTAAAAAAATCAAGTCCCTACACATGTAAAGCCAAGGACCAGATCGGATAGGTGGTTTGAGAACTCTGTAAGTGCTACCCGGGGTGGGGTGGGGTGGGGTCGGGGGAGGTGATGGTGGTCAAGTGAGTCCCCTCTTTTTTATACCTCCTAATTGCATCATGGGGCTTTCCACTGAGATACTAATTTACAAGTGGCTCAGGATATTCACAGACCATGAAGGCAAACCAAGAACTGTCAGTTTTTATATGAGGCCCCAAATCAGTTCGGAGACAAAGAAAGTCACTCAAAAGTCAAGCCTAGCTCTTTTATTCTATCACAATAGTGTATTTTTACAAGCTTAAAATGAGATCAGTTTTCCGAGCTAATGTTCTGTGCTGTTAGAACCAACATTTCTGAAGTCTCTGGCAAAGTAAAAAAAGACCATTACGTGTAGACTAATCAGAAAAATATAAGGGGGCTTCCCTGGTGGCGCCGCGGTTGCGCGTCCGCCTGCCGATGCAGGGGAACGGGGTTCGCGCCCCGGTCTGGGAGGATCCCGCATGCCACGGAGCGGCTGGGCCCGTGAGCCATGGCCGCTGAGCCTGCGCGTCCGGAGCCTGTGCTCCGCAACGGGCGAGGCCACAGCAGAGGGAAGCCCGCATACCACAAAAAAAAAAAAAAAAAAAAAAAAAAAAAAAAAAAATATATATATATATATATATATATATATATATATGGGACAGGAAATGAAGAGATTTTCTGTCTCTGACTCTTTGAATCAGAGGGGACAGAGATGTTACAAAGGAGCTTTGAGAAAATAATACTAAGAGACAACTAGAGATAAACATCAATCTGGATTTTGATGCAGGAAAACTGATTAATCACGAGTTAGAAAATTTACTCTCCAAATGGGGCTGGCAGATTACAAGTGAACAGAAGCTTCACACAAATATGTTAACGATAAAAGCATTTGTGCTTTTTGGGGGGTTCTGACCTGAGCCATGCCCGAACTGAAGTTATGAAGGTAATATGATAAAACTAAACTAAAATGCTATCACTGACTTTTTTCAAATCAAATTTCTCTTAACTAATAATCTGATTAAGATGGATCTACAGCTAGGTGAAAAAATGTTCACTTATTATCCTAAAAATACATTAACTATCACTAATATTAAAGGAGGGAAAACATGAAGATATAGGCATATACCCAGTTATCTATATGCAAAAGTTCTTGGAATTCTCAACTTTTGGTGATATACAAATTTGTAGACATATATAGAATGTTACAGAACTTCTAACCAAATTAAACATCTTTAGCATTTAATTTCAGCCCCTAATGAAGGCAGTTACCTCAAAACTAATTCCTTTCTCTTATTAATGGTTCTGTTCTGCAATATACAATTATCACATTAGAAATTAGAGAAAGTAAAATTATACAATCTTAAAGGCTTTTTAATGAGATTCCAAACTTCTTTAAGAAGTCTATGCAATTTACTTTGGAAAGGACTCAAAAGCAAGAGATTGGCTTTTTTCTTATACTGCTGACACCCCTAACAAGCCACTAATCTCTACATTCCTCCAGTACAGAAATATAACAGGAATTTTCACTGCAAACTTGGTTAATTGCACCTGTACCTGAGTTTCATTTGTTTTACTTAGTTCTTAAAAAAAAAAAAACAACAACTTTTCACTTCATTTTATTCTTATTTTCCTGCTGAAGTTTACTAATTTTTATGTTAGCAAAAGAATATCACTATTTGATTCTCAAAAACAACATACTCACTAAAGAGCTTCTAAACTGTATTCATTACTCAATTGAATCCTCTTTAAACAACCTTTCCTCTGTATAGCAAATTGCCTTTAAAATCATTTCTTTTCTTGCTTTTTGTGCTACATTAAGTAACTTTCAATGTTAAGTTTATGCGTGTGTGTTTTAAAACTTCCATATCTTTAGTGTAACAAAGTAACACAGTAGAGAGGCAAGGGCTGGCCTAGGTGGGAGTCTGCACTCCACTGCAATGGTCTTCTGATCACAGAGGAGCACAAAAGGGCCATGCATGGGGACAAGGGCAGTCTTGCAGGAGTGTGAAATGGGAGAGAAAGGGAGGGCTCAGGGAGGAGGAAACTCTAAGACTGTCATCATAAAAGAAGAAGGCTAAGTGGCAAATGATCTCCAGATAACTATTTTATCATTATTTTCTTTCAGAACTTTCTGCTACAATTTTAGAAAGTGCTTAACTTATACATACTAAAATTTCAACTGCTCTTAACATATTTTAATAGCAAGTATTTTAAAAGTTTTGTAATTTTCAAGGTCTTTTTAGTAATGAACTTTTTACTCACTACTGAATTGAAACAAAAATATAACCCACCAGATATGAAAGGGTTAGTTTTCACAATAATTTCATAATTTCAAAGGAATGATTAAAAATGAACTTTCTATTCAGTATGGTCAGGACAACAGGAACAAAAAAAAATCCTTTAATTTTTGAAGCAGAATTTTTTTCCAGCATTATTTTCTTTTTGGTCACAGTCACCTATGTTATATCCTCTGTAATATCATTACCATCATCTTTTTATAAATGTCCATCTACAAATTAATTAACTTTCTTGAGACAAAACCCTGGTATACTATTCTTCTGATTCCTATGAAAGACCCACTTTTAAGATACAATTGCAGCTGCCCCACAAGCTAGTTACTGTGTCATACACACGCCTTAAAATTCTGTAAT
>NC_041215.1:79338765-79393678 GCF_002837175.3 Physeter macrocephalus
TAAAAGCGCCCAGTTAGTGTTAAGCATTTCTACAAGTAGGCAATATTATTTTATTGTATATTAAAAAATTTCTCTGTATTGTTAAAGGAAGTATTCACAATTTATATATCTTCAAGTTTATTACAATATAGACATCTATTAAGGGTTGGTAAAACAGGCTTATCCCCTGAGAGTATAAAAAAGAAGCATCTGATTTCTGAATTCTAGTAATAGAAAAATATCCTTATTTTAATCATCTTTATGAAAAAAATATATGCCAGCATCATGTAGCATGTTGAAAAATAATCTGAGATTTTTCAAGTCTAATTAGTATTCTTGACAAAGTCCAATCTTAATACACTATATTTGCATATTTATCTATCGACACAGATGACACTATTGGAAAGTTAATGACTTTGTTTAGTTGTAAATTGTAACTTCTTTCATTCCTTTTTAAAAAACAAAATAGCTCTCATTCCACATTGAACCAATTATACCAAGATTTTTCCCTTCTCTTCCTGGGGTTCCAACAATTCTATTATAGTCCTGCTGTTCAGTATGATCTTTCCAATGATAACAGTGAGAATAAACTAAACTTGAAATAAACTTTTTTGCATTCCTTTGAAATTATGAAATAGTAAACACAAGAGACCTCTTTAAATTCTTTAACGTTTTCTACAGTAGTCTTCAAATAACAAATTAAGTTAATGATAAAGAAGCCTTCTTACAATGTTAGTTTAATCCCTTGACCTATCTATTTATTGATTAGAGATGACATACCCACTGGACTTTGCTAAGTAAATCTAATAAAGTCAAACAAAATCAAGTCTGCAACAGAATTTACATTAAAAGAAATCATTTATTACTCATGTATAACACAGCTTCACTATTAGTGGATGCAAATCAAATTATACTTAATTAGCTAAAATAAAGCACAATTTTGGACCTGCCCTCTAGTGTTGAGAAAGCAAATCAAGTTCCCAAAGATCTTTAAAAAAAAAAAACGTACAACCATGAAGTTCAGCAAGAACAGGTTTTATTTAACTAAATTTATATTGCTTTCTTTGAATTAATGTTAAACATATACATACTACTTCTTTTTCACATATTCAAATATAATAAGTATAATGTTTCATTGGTCATCAGTGAACAAATTCTTTGAAATTATTTATAACTACTTAAAGCTAGCTTAAAAAATTTTTTTTGTTTTAGAAAAACACCACAAAATTACTGACAATTTACACATTAAAAAAATTGTCTAAAAAGCATGTAAACATCTACAGCTCTTCAATCAGTTGACAGTAAAACTAATGCTGACACACAGTTTAAAAGACAATTATTCATTTTAATCCTGAGTATCTTCATATTAGCAAAAATTATAAAGTGTGAAACTAGAAAATAATTCCTTACCTTGACCGCATTTTCAGAACCTTCCTCTTTAAAATCTTCGTATTTCATTACTTCAGCCATAATGAATCCTTTTTCAAAATCTGTGTGAATCTTTCCTGCAGCTTGAGGAGCCTTCGTCCCTTTCTTTGAATAGAAAGACCAGAGAAAACTAATTGCATTTAAGATGACTGACTGAAAGCAGAGAGTTTCTTTTCTCTGATCTGCTGTTGGGCTCAACTTAAACTTAGTTTAATATCAGTTAAGATGTCAGATATACAATTAGAACATTTTCAACACTGGGCACTATCTGTGCAGCAGATTTAGCACAGACAGATCAGTAGATATTAAAGAAGCGTAGCTTTGTTTTTCCTAATAGTCATCCACAGATTTATCGATTTAGATGCAGTGGTCTGGTTTCGGCGTAGGTTTCATTTCGATTTTCTATTCTTCACAGTGGAAAAAAGTAAGGATTTTAAATAGCTTTCAAGTTGAATTATCAAAGGTTTCAAAAAGATAAAAAGCCTTGAAAATTTCAGCTCATCTAAAGAACATATAAAAATCAATACATAAAGGGATATTTTTAAGACATTTCCAACAAATCATACAATATATGTTCAGCAAATAATTTTAAAATCCTCATAAAATTTTAATAGAATTTTGAACACTTTACATAATACACCCTGCCTCTAACCATCATAAAGGAAAATTCAAGTTGATATAGGAAGAGAAATGTCTTATAATTACCCCATATGTTAAATTACAAGGACATACATTCCAGACACACACAACCGTGGAAAGAAATTTGAGAAATAACGGTGACCTAAAGGCTGCTTAATAAAGCATGTTAAAGTGGTAAGGAGTCTGACACTATAAAGCACAGTTTTTACAATAAAAGATGTATTGGGTTAATATGGCTACTCACTGATGCTTACCTGACTAAATATCTCAGCACATTAAATCATGGATACTTACAATCAGTCTTAAGATAAACCAGTTTCATATTTTCAAGCCCAGAATATGTTATCTTTCCTGCTGTACATACTTAAGTTTGGAAGTTTTAAGGCTTTAAAATATATAGTAAAAATAAACCCTGGCAATTTGTTTACCAACTTGGATTTGCTTTGACATTATTTTGTAAGTCTATATAAAAGGACCTTAGCTGTAAGTCAATCAAACATTTTTTTACAAAGGAAAGAGGAGATCAAAGAAAAGTGAATCTCACATTCACAAAACGCATTTAACATTATGTTCAACTGACTCCATGTTCCTATCCATCTTAAATCAAAAGAGATGTAACAATAAATTAAGGTAGTCAGTAAAAACAGAAATCAAAGCAGCCCTAAAATTTATCATGTAGCATACATTAAAAAAGCATAATAAAAGAATGAATAAGACACTGAGTATTTCTAAAAGTTCTGACATTATTTTTATATTCTGTAACACTATTTCGGATTACATATATTTCAAAATATTTTTCAACAGTAACTACCATATTACAATATATTTTCATTTAAAAGCAAGCCATTACAGTTCAGTTTCTATTGTCCTCTGGGAATAAATTAGTCATTCTTTCTGGTGGTAATCAGTTATACATCAATATTTAAAATACATATCACATTATTAAAGAAGACTGAATATAAAACACTGCAAAAATAAACACTACTTTTATGAATTCAAATTTTAAAAGCCATGAATTATTACACATTGAGTTTAGCTCTTTGAGCCCAACTGTGTATCTATGAAGAGCATAATGATGTCATATTGCTTTTATTGCTGAAAATGTAATCCGAGAAAAGCAAAGGAGGAAAGAACCACCCGCAACCCAAACAAACTTAGCGAATACAAAATGAAAAGCAACATCAATTTCACTGCAGACAAACCCAGTCACACAGATTAAGCAAGCACAATACTGGTGTGTCTTATCTCTGACCACAGGAGGAGGGTAGACAGATTCTACAGGATGAAGAAATTCAGACTATGTAATAGGCAGAATCAATTGTTACCTGCCTCAATCAATGCCGCTCCACTTTCACTGTTCAGCAGCTCACAAATAATTAAAGTTATCCTGGACAAAAACCTCATCTGTAATGACTAGCTAACCGCCACCATGACAAACTTCAAAGTCAGTGATATCAATCTGAATTCAATAGTGTGGAACTGGATATAGCTGATGAATAAGTATGAATCTTACCCTGATGGTCCATGCACGCACTTCATCTGGGCCTGCAGTGAAAAAGTATTCTAGTTGGAGTGCTGCAAACCCAGCCTTAATGATCTTTGGCAAAGCGCTGAAATAAAATGTAACAAATTCACTCAACATATAAGTTGATTGTGCCAGAGATCAGTACAAAGCTAAAATTATTCATTTCAAGCAGAAAAAGAGATATTAGTAAATGACCATTCATCTTTTATAATACACTTGAAGAAGTCAGAAAGCACATAACTATTCCTAAAAAATCCCTTCTAAAATTGGTTTTAATTGTACTAGTCTGAACATATCATTTTGAATTATTATTTCAAGCAGAAAAAGAGATATTAGTAAATGACCATTCATCTTTTATAATACACTTGAAGAAGTCAGAAAGCACATAACTATTCCTAAAAAATCCCTTCTAAAATTGGTTTTAATTGTACTAGTCTGAACATATCATTTTGAATTGTTTATTATAAAAAAAGAGAAAAATTTGATCTACCCATTCTATGATTATTTTCCTCCAATATCAATTATTTACAAGACGTGGGTCATGAAAGCAAAATTATTTGATTGAAATCCAATGTTTAAACAATATATTACTGTTACTCAGAAAAAATTAAGGCAACTGATTCACCCTTTCCCCTCCCCCACTGAACATGACGAAAGAGTTTTGGCGATCATTCCTTCTCAAAAATATACATAACTAATACCTATGTTATAATTAAAACACTGTACGGAGATGACAGATGACAGTTAAAAACTTAATTTAAAATAAATCTTTTCACTCTGTCTCATGGTAAAGAAAGGAGAAGATTCCCTCTTTATAATGGTAATTACTCTGTCATTTATTATTCTATCAGCGCAAGCAATTAAATTACTGCAAGGAAATAGTTGATAATAAAGTGTAGGGAAAATGAATGCTAATTAACCTTTGTGTCATGTTCGCTTCCAGATACTTCTGTCTCTCCTCAGCACTCAATTCTTGCAACTTGAGTTCCAAGGCCCCACTAAAAGGAATGACCAAGGCACCTGGGTCATACTTGTCCACCCACTCTTTAATTTTTATCAACCTGTAGACAAAAAAGGGCATAACATTATCTTGTAGTGCATGCATGACTGTACCACATTCATTATTATCAAGTAGCACATACATATTCATAAGAATTGCACGGTTTTATGATGCCATCTTTTTGCGTATAGCTTTCCAAGGTCAAGGCATTAACAGGCAGCAATTGCTTCAGGTATACGCCATAATATTTTACTGTAATCTAGTTTTACTTTAACATATTATCTATAGGAACTAATACAAATATTTTAAAACTTTTTACAGTTACACTAAATTTGCTCAGCATTAACAACTGTGACCTTGAAAACCTCAATGTTATGATTTATTATTTTCCTTACTTTACAAAGTATATTTTTAAAAAGCAAGAACACAAAGTTCTATATTTATAGGAATTACACCTAAAAGCGTCAGCTAATTTCGAAGAGCTGTGACAAATAAATAATTTGTTCCACCCAGATATCTATATGCCTGGTTCAGTTCCTTCTTGGACTAACAAGACTTTACAGTTGTCACTGGTTTTGAGGGAGATTTTTGCTAATTAAAAAAAAAAAAGTCCAGAAATATAGATTTACAAAAACCTAGTTGATTGTGTACACATTGTTCTTATGAATCTCACTTTTGTAGGATCATGAATAATAGAACTACAGAGAAAATAAAGTACTTTAATAGCAAAAGGGTTTGGAAAGCCAAATCAGTTAGGAAATTGATATCGAGTGTTACCTGAAAAGACATTATTGAGTGTTTTGTTCCAAAACGTGGAGTATTTTAGCCAGTGGTAGTTAGAACATAAATGAGATAAGTGTAGTGAATATATTAACCAGGTTCTGATCTTACCACTTTGCTAGCTTTTTATTCCTGGGCAGGTTACTAAACCTTTCTAAGCCTCAGCTTCCTCACTTATGGAGATAATAATAGTACATATAATAATGTAGGTAAAGAACCTAGAAAAGTAAAGCGTGGCATATAGTAAACAAATATTAACAGCAGTTAGTATTGTTAATTTTTATTCTCAGATAATCATAGCATATGTGCCTATGATTCTGCAATAGAGCTTAGTATAGAATTGGATATAGATTTCATAGTTCAATATATATCATAGTCTCACATAGTTCCACTTGTCTCCCATATTTAGACCAAGGTTTTAATAACTATCACGGTAAAAAAGTGAGGAAGTTATCCTTAAATAAACAATGCAAATGTTACTACAGTGGATAAGAAACACAAGAACGAAACCACAAATTCATCAACACTCACCCATCAAAGAAAATGGCAGGGATGAGAGTTATTAGAAAATTAAGAATATGGTCTACTGAGTAGAATGGGATAAAGGAATGGAAAATTCACACAATAGTTCATACATGTTTGTTATACAAGGTTAACCTATAATTTACTTATTTAATATTTATCAGTGGTTTTTGATCTTCATAATATTTTTTTTCCTCTTTTGGTCACATCCTAAAAATAATGAACCAATCCCTAAAAATGTATTTTGGAATAAAGTATGTGTCCTTTAAAATAGGGAATCCAAACCTGCTATTTTCTTATCTAAAATTATGAAGGAAAGGTTAAAGAAAAAAGTAATTTAAATTGATACTTCTTCCTATAATAACATTACGAGATTCTAACTTATTTTATAGACTTACAGTATTCAAACAAAACTGTATATTAAAATTTACCATCAATGGTTTAGTAACATACATTTATTATACAAGTCAAAATCAAATATGTAATTAAAAAAAAGGAAAATCACATACCAAATATAGACTCAATAAAGTAAAATAAAACAAGCCCATGTAAAAGGATAACATATATATATAACACACATTTTGTTTCATAAATATGGTCAACATAACTAATAAAACTAGAACTGTTATGAGACAACAAGATAAGAAATAATTACTTTGGCTGAAACATCAATTCAGAATAACAATAGTTTTACCCTGTCATTTTAACAGCCTTTCCTGCAGATTCCTCAGAGGGATTATTTGCATTCCTCAGGTGTTCTATTGTACAATTCAGATGAATAAAGACTTACAAATCATTCCTCTACCGCCAATGTGAGACTTTGATCTGGTGAATACACCATTGTACCTTAACTATAATTGGCAAAAAACCTGACAGTGTAGAGCATCACAAGCTTAATAACAAAGGAGAATATCTCAAAGTGTTGACAGATGATCTTCATAATGCAGAAGCAGAGCTGGTACATTTTAGCAATAAATGAGCACTGAGGTCTAAAGGTCTCTAAAGTGACTGACATCAGACCTGCTATAGCCTCACTAAAAGAAAGAGGTACCGTAGCACTCTCCGTAAAGTGAGTTAGGTCTTTGCCTGCAAGCTTCACTTTTGTGACTTTCACTGTCATAGAAAACACAGGGAAGATGAAAAGTGAGTTAGGTTCTTTGGCTGTCTGCTTTACTTTTGTTACTTTTACTATCAAACAAAAGCGAGAAATGTCCCAAAGTGATTTTTAATTACATATTTGAAATAAGCCTTGAGTAATTAAAAATATGACTTGATTTCAAGATTATAGACTGAAATACACATAATATATCTGTTAGGTCTTATGGTTACAAAAGTGTGATAATGAGGCCAAGATCACAAGTTTGAACCCCATTGGGACCAGTTACCTTTTGCAGAAAGACGTCTATTCTATTGCTACAAACCATACCCCAAACTATAGTTAGTCATCTAAAAAATGTGAGCTATTGGCACACGAGGGATACGGAAAATCAAAGTTGAGCTCAGTACCACTACTAGAAAAACAATTTCAAGTACATTCTGTCAAAGTGACTGAACAGTAATCTCCATACACAAATGTTAGCAAATATCTAAAGAAAACTATCCAACTGTTAGTAACCAAAATAATAATGATATTGTCATAGAATATCAAATTATATGAGGGGAGAAGAAACAGTAAAGACAGTACACTCCTAAAGAGTTAAACTGTAAAGGCTTTCAGAGCATTCATTTAATAAATTTATATAAATAGATTACTGCACAAAGCCAGAGATTACCAATAAGGAGCTGGAGCCACACTGATTTCCCCAAAGTCTTATGAGTGACAAATGGAAAGAGGAACTGCCATTAGTTGTATTTTTCTTCCTAGAAATGATTCCACAGCAAGGAGACTAAGCAGGGACAATCAGTTTTCAGGCTAAAGGGTTATGCTTTGAGATACACTGGCAGGTTATGATCTGTTAGTGTCTTCGGACAAATGAGATCTTTAATATTAAACTAGCATTAGATTTCTAAAAGATTATGTCTCAAATTTACCTTTGGTCTTATAACCTGACCTTCTTATCCAATCTTGAAATTCCAGACTCCATAATTTGATTTTCCTAGGGTTAATTTACATGGTTTATATTTCTCTTCCAGATACAAATTTTATCTAAAAATTATATTTGTTTCTCTTTCAAATCTACCTTTTCTTTTTGGGTAACATTTTATACTTGTTTAATGAATTCTTATTCTCTTTCAAAATTTTTAAAAGATTAATTTAAAAGTTCCTTTCAGGGGCTTCCCTGGTGGCGCAGTGGTTGAGAGTCCGCCTGCCGATGCAGGGGATGCGGGTGTGCCCCGGTCCGGGAGGATCCCACATGCCGCGGAGCGGCTGGGCCCGTGAGCCATGGCCGCTGAGGCTGCGCGTCCGGAGCCTGTGCCCCGCAACGGGAAAGGCCACAGCAGTGAGAGGCCAGCGTACCGCAAAAAAAAAAAAAAAAAAAAAAAGTTCCTTTCAGACTGCTCTAATTATTTCTAATTTCTTGTGTATAACTCTGTCCCCACCGCCCCATCATATGCCATCTGCTAATGACCTCTCAAAACCATTGGTTCCTGTGTATGTGCTGTGTTGTTCTTGGATGTGTGGTCATTTGGCAGGAGCCATTTTGTTCCAAGAGAATCTGTGGTCAACTGCTGGGTTGTTGACGTAGTTTTGTGGTTGTTTCCTCTAGGGAAAGACCTATGGAAGGTCTTAGGCTCCAGATCACTTTGACAGAGTTTCTGCACTAGGTTATTGGTAATGCAAATTGACCTGCTTCTTCTTATAGTACAGTCCCAGTCTCTAGTTTCCTGAGAATAACAGTTTCTTCCCTTTTCCAGAAGGGGTGGGAGCTGGGGGGTGCAATTTTGTAGTATCTGATCATGGAAAGGACAGCTCTTTCTAGGCTTTATGAGTGAGCCTTGTTCCAGCACCTGTAGCCTGGGGCCTGTGCTCTGAGTCTTATTCCTATATGGAAACTAAGGCCTCTAAGCCATATGAGCTCAGTTTTCCCTGAGGGCCATACACTGTTGAGTTCACCACAAATTCATCACACATGATATATTATGCTCTTTTTTTTTTTTTTACAAATTAATTAATTAATTTGGCCATACCTTGCAGCATGCAGGATCTTAATTTCCCGACCAGGGATTGAACCCATGCCCCCCTGCAGTGGAAATGTGGAATCTTAACCACTGGACCGCCAGGGAAGTCCCATATGTTCTTAATGTTTATTATCTTCCACCCATTATTGGTAAACCCACTTACTCAGTTATTAGGGAAAGGAACTTTTTGAATATTTTGTTCACTGCATTATTTCCAGAACCACTTATGACAGTGCCTGGCACAAGAATATGCTCAATAAATGTTGGGTGGATCAATAAATAGGAAAGCTGAAAGTTAATCTAAAAGATTAGGTAATGAACACTCAGAAGTAAGTATGTACTTCCTAGCTATCTGTCTCTTCTGCCAGAGTCAACCTTCAGAAATTAGTAAGCTATAGTTGACTTGACTATTGGAGGTATGCACATTTACTAGAATGGTGAAGTGAAAAATTATACCAACATTAGGTGAAGTACACTTAATTCAGGTAAGGCTATACAAAGAAAAAATCATAGTATAGTGGGATTACTTTCATTCCCAAGGTAAAATCTGTGGCTTGAACTACTGTAATCTGAGAATGTACCAAAACGAGCACCTTAAACTTCAAAATGTTCCCTGAATCTCAGGCTTCTTACCTCTTGCAAGGCTACCAGGTTAAGATTTGCATTCATACTAAGTGGTCCCAAGCAGGGTACATTTTTTGATACTTTAGAGCAGTGTTTCTCAAAATATAGTTTCCAGACTACCTGTGAATCTAAGGACTCTACAAAAAAACCTAGATTTATGATCGCTAGAAGTGATTTGCACCTAACCCTTACAACACTCTGCACTTTGATGTCTGAGAGCCACTATTTGTGAATCTCTGCCATTTCTTTGCAATTTGATATTCTAATCTTAAACGTTACACATAGAAATATTCTGTAACAATAGTTGTCATGAGGTTTAGATCAATGTTTGTAGCTTGAGACTATGAATCTCTGTTAGCCACAAGAAAACTTCCCAACTATATTATGATCCTATAGATGAGATTTAATTACTTCTGGCCATGGTGCCCCAGGATAAACTATCTTTTCTTCTACTTTTGTGCAAAGGTTGATTCAATCTATAATCAAAACATAAATTTACAGGGAGAGCCATAAATCTTGATTTAACTATCACAGATACAAATTTTTTTAATATAGATGGTATCAGAAATGGGACTTCCATACCCAGACTACTTATGAAGATGAAGAAAGTCAAGAAGACTATCTTCGACAGATTGGGAAAGATAGAGAAGATCCTTGGAATAAGAGAACGTGTGTATACATGGGGGGAGAGAGAGCATGCGTGACAACACGTGTCATCGTGGTAGTGTGCCAAAGAAATACAGTATCATAAAGATGATGAAAACTTCAGAATCCAGTCTTTTTGAGACTGGCCTAAATTTATGAAGGGCTTATAGATGATAAATAAAACTAAACTGAGATAGGAATATATTTAACGAAAGAAGTATACTTGTAACAAAAACTACAAAGCATCGTTGATAGAAATTAAAAACCAAAGTAAATGGAAAGACATCCGTGTTCATGGATTAGAAGAACTAACATTGTTAATAATTCATCTACAGAGTCAATGCAATCTATCAAAATTCCAGCTGCCTTTTGTGCAGAAATTGACATGCCCATCCTAAACTTCATATGAAAAATGAAAGAACCCACAATAGCCAAAACAATCTTGAAAAAGAACAAAATTAAAGGTCTCACCCTTCCATATTTCAAAACTTACTATAAAACTAGAGTAATCAAGACTATGTGGCACTGGCAAAAGACTACACATATAGACCAATGCAATAGACTTGAGAGTTCAGAAATACACCCATACGGCTAGATCAACTGATTTTTTTTAAATTTTGTAATTGTGGTTAAAAATAACATAAAATTTACCATCTTAAACATTTTTAAATGTACCACTCAGTAGTGTTGACTATATTCACTGTTCTATAACGGATCTCCAGAACTTTTTTATCTTACAAAACAGAAACTATATCCACTGTTTTCTACCACCCCACCCACTCCACCCCACCTCCAGCCCCTGTAAACCATCATTGTGCTTTGTTTTTATGAGTGTGCCTACTTTAGACACCTCTTATAAGTAGCATCATACAGTTTTTGGTTTTTTTTGTGATTGGCTTATTTTACTTCACAATGTCCTCAAGTTACATCCATGTTATAGCAGATGACAGGATTTCCTTCTTTTTTTAAAGGCCGAATAATGTTCCATTGGATGTATATACCACATTTTGTTTATCCATTCATTCGCTGATGGACATTTCTTTGGAGAAATGTTTATTCAAGTTCTTTGCCCATTTTTTAATTGTGTTATTTGGGTTTTTTGTTGTTGAGTTTATGATATGGTCAATTGATTTTTGACAAGGGTACCAAAACAATTCAATGGGGAAATAACAGTTAACAAATGAGGCTTAGACAAGTGAATATCCACAAACAAAAGTTAAAATGGACCAAAGACCTAAATGTAAGAGTTAAAACTATAAAACTCTTAGAAGAAAGCAGGTGGAAATCTTCACGACCTTGGATTAGGCAATAGTCTGTTAGATATGACACCCAAAGCACAAACAACCAAAGAAAACACAAACTTTATCAAAATTAAAAATTTTGTGCACTAAAAGACATTATCAAGACAGTGAAATGACAATCCATAGAATGGGGGGAAAAATGTTTGGAAATCATACATCTGATAAGGGCCAAGTAGAGAGTACATAAAAAAAATTCAATAACAGACATGCAACAAGGATTTACTATATAGTATAGGGAACTATATTAAATATGTTATAATAACCTACAATGGAAAATAATCTGAAAAAATATGTATGTAACTAAATTACTTTGCTGTATACCTAAAACTAACACAAGATTGTAAATCAACTACACTTCAATAAAAAACACCACACAATAATAATTAAAACTTACAACTCAATAACAAAAAGGCAGAAACCTAATTTTAAATAGGCAAAGGATTTGAACAGGCATTTTTCCCAAGGAGATATACAAATGGCCAACACTTAAGATGTTCAGTATCACTAATCATCAGAGAAATGCGAATCAAAACCACAATGAAATAGCACTCTACACCCACTAGGATGGGTAAAATTAAAAAGATGGACAGTAAGTGGTATATCCATACAATGGAAAGTAATTTAGTCATAAAAAGAAATGAAGTACTGAAACATGCTACAACAGATGAACCTTGAAAAACATTATACTAGGTAAAAGAAGCCACACACAAAAGGCTACATATTGTATGATTCAATTTATATGAAATATCCTCAATGGGCAAATCCAAAGAGACAGAAAGTAGATTAGTGGTTGCCAGGGGCTAGGTGGGGGAGGCAATGGAGAGTGACTGCTAATGGACAAAGGGTTTCTTTCTGGGGTGATGAAAACGTTTTGGATCTAGTGGTGACGGTGGCACATTGTGGATATACGAAAACCTACTTTAAAAGGGAAAATTTTGTGTATATTAATTATCTGAAAAATAAAAAACCCAAAGCTGAACTGAGAATATAAAGATAAAAAACAAAAGTGCAAATATTCTGCACATTATGATCCTATAATGTCTAACCTTCCTGCAGAGATAGAAAGGATCAACAGAAAAAGCAGAGATTTTGGAGTAAAGCAAGTACTAATTCAAATGCCAGCTTAATCACATACCAGCTATAAGATTCTGGGAAAGCCATTTAAGCTTCCTGAACCTCAGTTTAATCATCAATAACACAAATAATATATCCTCACAGGTTGATGTATTAAAGTGCCTAGAACAAAGGAGGCCTTCAAAGGTTAGCCCCCAAACTTAGCTGTCTCCTTTCAGTGAGTGGGGTCATTCTCAACAGTTACTGTAGAATTAAAGTAACTGGAAAGAATGCAAGCACAATGATTGCAAATATATGTAGTAAATAACTATGTGTACTGATAAGCATTATATTAAACCTTGGGCAAGCAACTTTGAAAAAGGGGGTGTAAGGGATGGGGAAGGAAAAACAGACAAATACATAGTTTAAAAAGAGCATGATAAGCATCGTGATAGGGGAAGTAATGTGCCACAGGCATGACAAAGAGGAGGGGATGCATAATCTCAATAAAGGAAGAATTTGGCCTCATTAAAATCAAGAATTTTTAGAAAAAGAAACCAATACATTTAATGGTCTTTTCAGTTATATAACTTTTTTTAAAAAATAGGAAAAGCAGAAAAGGGAAAGGGGCTTTTGTTCATGACAGAGCTGGGATTTTGTGGGCCAGTAAGAAAGTAAGAAACACCCAAGGGAAAGATAAGTATGGGTATGTATGTCAGAATCAATCTGCACAGACCTCCTTTCCCATATGGATCCTTCTTCCTGAAGTTGTTCTTAATTCAGCCTCTGGAGGGTGCTTCCATATTCTAACAAAGAAGTCCATTCTCTCATGATCCCGTTTATCCAAATCCTCTATTTACCATGTGGGATACATGTGAATTTCATAAAGGAGCAAGTCAGAAGGATACAAACCCAAGGCAAATAGTCACTGTAAAAAAAGGAAAGCCGCTCTTTCTGTATCTTTGGAGAACAATGATTTGGGGACAGTGGAGAAGCAAGAAGCACTAAAAAAGAGAAGAGCTCTTAATGCAAACTTCAGTAGTTGCAAATAGATACATGCAACTATTCTTATTAACAGACATTTTCACAGATGCTAAATGGAACAATGTTAGATGAGAAATGAAATGCCTTTTCCCTGTCAGTGGTAAGTAATCTGTGGCAAAACTTCCAGCTGCTTCTGAAAGAAGACTTATTCTCTGTTATAGGAATATTTATTTTGACATAATTTGGTATGCATAGTCTTATACAAAGTGCCAACTGGCTTAGTGGAATATTTTTTTTTTTTTTTTGTGGTATGCAGGCCTCCCTCTGCTGTGGCCTCTCCCGTTGCGGAGCACAGGCTTTTTTTTTTTTTTTTTTTTTTTTTTTTTGTGGTATGCGGGCCTCCCTCTGCTGTGGCCTCTCCCCTTGCGGAGCACAGGCTCCGGACGCGCAGGCCCAGAGGCCATGGCTCACGGGCCCAGCCGCTCCGCGGCATGTGGGATCCTCCCAGACCGGGGCGCGAACCCGGTTCCCCTGCATCGGCAGGCGGACGCGCAACCACTGCGCCACCAGGGAAGCCCGGAATATTTTTATATAAGAAGAGGGATAACTAGGAAATGTGGGAGTAGAATCACAGCTAGCAAAATTTGTAGTTGGTTTCATAGCTTTAGTTTGTCCTAGCAAGTAATAATAGCTCAGAGTCCATTATTTTACTGAAAAGACATTGTATGCAAAATGAACTTTTGTAAATAAAATACAAAAGTTAATTTATTTTAATGAAAGGAATCCTATAATTAAAGGATTCCCACACATAATCCCTTTGCAAAGGGAGGCAGTATAGAATATGATTAGAGTACTGCAGCCAGAGAGAGGAAGTATCCTAGCCGTGTCATGGAACCTTTCTAAGGTCTCAGTTTTCTCATCAATAAATGGAGATAATAATAGCATCTACATCAGAGCGTTGCTGTAAAGATTAAATTAAAAAGTTCATGTAATATGCTTAGCATAGTATCTGACACAAGGTAAGTGCTCAACATTTATTATTTATAAAGTGAGGAATGGTTTTGCCGTTTTTGAATACCTCAATGTTCAGAACAAAATTTCTCAAACAGAAGTGTGTTGTATATTTATCTGTGATCTGGCTATTAATCAAATTTATCTGAGAAGGTAAGTCTAAACACTAACCACTTCAAACTTTAAAGGGATGTCTTTTTTTTTTTTTTTTTTTTTTTGGGGTACACGGCCCTCTCAATGCTGTGGCCTCCCCCACTGTGGACCACAGGCCCCGGATGCGCAGTCCCCGCGGCCATGGCCCACGGTCCGGACGCGCAGCCTCAGCGGCCATGGCTCACGGGCCCAGCCGCTCCACAGCATGTGGGATCTTCCCGGACCAGGGCACGAACCCGTGTCCCCTGCATTGGCAGGCGGACTCTCAACCACTGCGCCACCAGGGAAGCCCACGGATGTCTTTCCTTTCTTACTTTCTCCTTAAACTGTCCTGTCTGCTGTATAGGAAATCGGCAAGTTTTGCTACTAATTAAAATCACTGCTGAGTGATATTCTGGCGGTTTCTAAGAAGGGCAAAAAATTACCTAGGGTTGCAAATATATAAAAAATAGATTTGAAGTGAACCAGTAGGAAGTATATTTGACTTTGCTATAATTTCTAAACCAATATGAATCAAAGGAGTCAGTCTAGGAACCACTTGTTACTTGCCTCTGAGTATGAAAAGCAGCTTCTCACTTCCTGTTCCCTGGCCATACTGGGAGACACAAAATTAATGAAACCTTTATTCCTTTGTTCCCATTCTTAGTTCAAAGGTTTCTCTCTGCTGCCTTTACACATTGCCTGCTACACTTATCTACTGTTTTAAATAAATTCACTTGAAAAGAAATTGCCAAAAGTAATTTTATTAATGACATATTACAGTTAAAGTATATTCTTGAGTGGTTTCTCTTACTTTATAATAAAATTTCTGCTCTTAGAATACATCAAAATAATAATTATAAGTGAGAAATCAAATGCTATGCAACTGACTTAAGCCCATGTTTAATTCTTTTTTTTTTTTAATTTTATTTATTTATTTTATTTTATTTTTGGCTGCGTTGGGTCTTTGTTGCCGCGCGCGGGCTTTTCTCTAGTTGCGGCGAGCGGGGGCTACTCTTCGTTGCAGTGTGTGGGTTTCTCATTGCGGTGGCTTCTCTTGTTGCAGAGCACAGACTCTAAGCGCGTGGGCTTCAGTAGTTGTGGCTTGTGGGCTCTAGAGTGCAGGCTCAGTAGTTGTGGCATACGGGCTTAGTCGCTCCGCGGCATGTGGGATCTTCCCGGATCAGGGCTCAAACCCATCTTCCCTGCATTGGCAGGTGGATTCTTAACCACTGCACCACCATGGAAGCCCCATGTTTAATTCTGTTCCTAGTGGAGATACATCTTCTTCTCTAATAATTAGTCTAACAGTTATTAAAGGTACCCTATCTTTACATTGTAATCAAAGAAATTAATATAATATACCACTTTTTATCTGTCAAATTAGTAAAGATTAAAGCAAGAATAACACCCAGTGTTGGCTGGGGTTAAGGAAAAATGTACTTTCTTGGATGGCTACAAGGATGTTCATTGTAGTTTACTCACCAGAAAAAAAAAAAAAAGTCAAATAACCTCAATAGAAAACACTGGGGGATCTGGATAATCGAAAGGGTTAATATCCAAATTATATAAAGGAATCATACAACTAAATATCAAAAACCAAACAATCTGATTTTAAAATGGGCAGATAACCTGAATAGACACTTCTCCAAAGAAAAAATACAAAAGGCTAATAGACACTTGAAATGATGTCCAATATCACTAATCATCAGGGAAATGCAAATCAAAACCACAATGATGTATCACCTCATATCTATCAGAATGGTTATCATCAGAAAGATAACATATAACAAGTGTTGGTGAGGATGTAGAGAAAAGGGTATACTCGTGCACTGTTGGTGGGAATGTAGATTGGTGTAGCCACTACGGAAAAAGTATGAAGGTTTCTCAAAAAATTAAAAATAGAACTACCCTATGATCCAGTAATTCTGCTTCTAGGTATTTACCTGAAGAAAACAAAAACACTAATTAGAAAAGATATATGCACCCTTATGTTCACTGTAGCATTATTTACAATAGCCAAGATATGCAAGTAACCTGTGTCCATTGATAGATGAATGGATAAAGAACACACACACACGCACACGCACAATGGAATACTACTCAGTCATTAAAAATGAAATCTTGCCATTTGTGACAAGATGGATGGACCTAGAAGGTATTATTATTCTAAGTGAAATAAGTCAGTCAGAGAAAGACAAATTCCTATGTTCTCACTTATATGTGGAATCTAAAAAACAAAACAAAATGAAAACAGACTCACAGAGAACAAACTGGTGGTTACTGGAGGTTGGGTAAAATAGGTCAAAGGGATTAAGAGGTACAAACTTCCAGTTATAAAATACATAAGTCATGGGGATGTAATGTACAGCATAGGGAATATTTAATAATACTATAATAATTTTATACGTTGACAAAAGGTTACTAGACTTATGGTGACCATCTCATAATGTATTTGACTGCCAAGTCACTATGCTGTACAGTGAAACTAACATAATATTGTATGTCACTATAGTTTGCTTTAAGAAATAAAATATAGCACATCAATACAATAGCGTATCACACAGTAATTAGAAAAACTATTATAAAATATGTGCAAAAACATTCATGGTGTGTTAACACTATTTACTCACACAAGAGGTATTTATTAAATATTTACTAGGTGCTAGCAAAGTGCTGGGTTGGTAGGAATAAATGAGATAAACATTGTCATCGTCTTCACAGAGCTGATCACGTCAGCGCGTTATCTCTTTAGGTATTTTAATGTATATTTGGATACACTTGATAGGGAACAAGAAGCCATTGGTGGCTTTTTAATAAATTATTTTTTTTGTTGCAGTATAATTAACAAAAAATAAAACGTACAGAACTTGGGACTTCCCTGGTGGTCCAGTGGTAAAGAATCTGCCTTTCAATGCAGGGGGCACATGTTCGATCCCTGGTCAGGGAACTAAGATCCCACGTGCCATGGGGCAACTAAGCCCCCACGCCACAACTACTGAGCTTGCGCGCCTCAACTAAGAGAGCCTGAGTGCTGCAAACTACAGAGCCCACGCGCCCTGGAGCCTGCGTGCCACAACTAGAGAGAAGACCATGTGCTGCAACAAAGAGCCCACGCACCACAACTAAGACCAGATGCAGCCAAAAAAAAATAAATAAATAATAAATCTTAAAAAAAAGTATAGATCTTGTACGTTTCAATGAATTTTGAGAATTTTATACACACATGTAACCACCACCCCAAAACAGATAACATTTCCATGTCCCCAGAAAGTTCCCTTATGACCTTTCCCAGTCAATCCACACTGCCTCTCCATGTTGCTCTGTGTATTTTATTGGTGAGGTATATGATTTCCATCACATAAATATGCCACAATTTATCCATTTTTCTACTAATGTGAGTTGCTCATAGTTTGGGGCCATTATGAATAAAGCTGCTATTATTACTTTGTGTAAGAAAAACATTTATAAGATATGAACATATGTTTTCATTTCTTTTAGATAAATACTAAAAGTTGGAATTACTGGGTCAGAGGATAAATGCATACTTGAAATAAACTGCCAATTTTCCAACGTGATACAACAATTCCTGCTCCCCTTTCCTTGTCCACTTTTGGTGCTGTTAGTTATTTTGATTTTAGCCGTTTTAGTGATTGTGAAATCATATCTCACTGTGGTTTTAAACTGTCTTTCCCTGATGACTTAAAGATGCTGAGTACCTTTTCATGTTTATTCATGTATCTTCTTTTGTGAAGTGTATGTCTAAGTCTTTTGCCTATTCTTAGAATTGGGCTATTAGTCTTTATATTATTTGTAGAAATTTAAAAATATATTCTGGATATAAGTCCTTGGTCAGATATATGTATAGTGAATATATTTTTCCAGTCTGTGGCTAATCTTTTCATTTTCTTAACAGTATTTTTTGGTGAACAGAAGCTATTAATTATAATGAAATCCAATTTTTTCTTTTATATTAGTATTTTTTCTATTTCATCCGAGGGATCTTTGCCTATCCCAAGTTGTAAAGATATTCTCCTACGTTTCAATGAAGGATCATGGATTGAGAAAATGTCAGCGTGAATATGTTTAAAGCAAATCAGAATGCCATGCATAGGAAAACAACCTACAAAGTCAAGGATGATAAGCTGGGAGGCTGTTACCCAACTTAAAAATGAAGTGATAAAGTTTTGGTCTGGGTTGATAAGCAGCGTAATGGAAGAGGAAGGAATGAGTAAGGGCCAGATTTAGAAGAAAAAAGATGGAACTTAGTGATTAACTGAATAAGATGTATGAAAGGACATATGTTAAAATGATTTGAAGAGATGAGCTTAAAAGATTCAAAGAGTACATACAATACTACTAACAAGGATAAAAAAGTTTGAAAGTAGTTCCTACTGTGGATGTATTGTAGGTAAAAAATAAGGAGTTTAGTTTTGTACATAAGCTTCATAATGATAATGCAATAGCCAAATGGAGATTTCTTGTTGACGGTCTGGAATAATGAAACTTGAAAAGGGCTAAGAGGAAAAAGTAAGGCTATGGATTTGCAAATCCTTAGCAGAGAGCAGAGCATCTCAAAGTAACATCCATGCACCAGGAGCACCAGCAGCACCTAGGAACTTGCTGGACTTGACAGTTCTCAGGCCCCATCCCAGACCTAATGAATCAGAAACTCTGGCAGTAAAGGCAGCAATCTGTGTTTTCATAAACCCTCCAGAGGATTCTGGTGCACATTAAACTTTGAGAACCACTAGCATATATCTAGGTTAGAGTTGAAGGCATGAGCGTAGAGGGCAAGTGAAAAACATTAACAAGAATCACTCAATTACTAATTGCTAGGGAAGAGCCATGACAGGCAGAGAGAAAATCAGTAAAGGAAAGATGTTAGAAGTGGAAGGCTAATATGTCTGTAAGCCAAAAGCCAAGCAAGAGAATGCATGAAGTTTCTAAGCACAGTTTATTCAGAAAGAGACAGAGACAGAAAGACAAAATGGAGCCTTCTTCCATCTATTATATACCTCTTCTTCCCCACCCTGCCTCCCAACGGGGTCATGTTGCCTAGTTTTCCTTTAAATAAGGAAAATCTGCAAACAAAGTAACGCAAAAAATACAACTGTACAACTCCATTTCTTTTAAAAGAAAACGAGAAAATGACAGGCATCTTATATATGTAATTTCATTTAATACTTATATAACTCTTTCCAGAGGAAGGAGAGAATGGGCTGTAATGTGTAAGGCAAGCGGGGTCAAAATAAGCTGTTGTGCTAAAGATTGGAGAAATGACAGCATGCCTATATGCTGATGCGAAACATCCACTCGGAAAGGAAAAACTGATGATGCGGGAGACAGAGGAGGAACTACTTCAGTAGGTGAGTGGGGATATATAATCACGTGCACAAGTGAAAGGTTGTCTTTGGCTAAGTGCATAGAACAGGGGTCAGCAAATCATTGCACATTTTTGTATGGCCCACAAGCTGAGAAGGGTTTTTACATTTAAAAATGATTTCTAAAAAAAAACAACAACAAAAAAGGAAGACTATTTTGTGACAGTGAAATTATACGAAATTCAAATGTAAGTGGCCATAAATGAAATTTTATTGGCACATGCCATGCCCATTTGTTTACATACTGTCTATAGCTGCCTTTGCAGTACAACAGCAAAGGTGAGTAGCTGTAACAGAGACTGTGTGGTCCTCAAAGCCAAAAATATTTACTTTCTGATTCATTATGGAAATCATCCGTTGCCACCTGACATAGACATCCATCTAACTGTGCTCTAAACCTTTGATGTATCTAACCAGAATAGATAGACTTCAAGTGATCTACATATTTCTATTAATGAAGACTAAAAGTCAGAGTTGAAACATAATGGAATAAAGTCAACTGATTTCATCCAGCCAGCCATTCAATCAATCACAAAATTTACTGAGTCTGGTGCCAAGCACTGGAGATATAAAATGAACAGAACAGGCATGATCCTCATTTTCATGGAATGTAAATTCTTATGGGACAGAAAGAGAAACAAATAAGTGAGATTATATAACTTATGCTAAGTGCTCAGAAGCAAATACACACGATGCTTTGAACAAAAGGGAGTCTGGGGATTACTCTAGACAAGGTAGTCAGGGAAGGGGTTTCTGAGGAGGACAGAAGAGCCAACCACGGTGGGGAAAAGGGGTGTGGTGAACAGGAGGAGCAGACAATTAAATGTTCTTAGATTTCCAGACACAGAAACATGCCAGGATGGAGAAATTTATACATTATGAGTAGCACATGCATGGAACACCTTCCGTGATAAATTTTCCAATGGTATTTTTACTACAAAGTACACACAGAGTAATTATATAATGGGTTCAAATGGTTTGGGAACAAAATACAGATTAAAAAAAAGAAACAACAACAACAACAACACCACTGTATAATTACTTAATTACCCGAGAGATAGGAATGGGTCCAGAAAGCCATTTCTGCTTATCAGGTATATAGAGTAACAGTCTTTTTTTTTTTAAATGGGGAGAAACATTCCACACAATGTAAGTTTTATAGGATACTGGCAAATGCAAACGTACCAAAGAAAGTATAAATGGTAGGCATTTCTTAATTGCTTAAAATAAAATTAAGCTTTTCCTACTACATCACAAGTATCAAAAATGATCATAAAAGGACAAACAATACTAGAAACCATAGAACGTGCTTCAGCTGTAATTTATACATAGCTAATGCAGTATAACATACCAGTTGAAGCTTGACAAGTGATAAGCTAAGGACTTTGGGAAAGAGTTAGTGTCATTTGGTGCTTAATTCTAAATTTCTTATTTGGCATATACCAAGTTAACTATTTAAAACACAACCTGTCCATTTTGTGGGTTGGTTATGTAGTTTGTTCCATGTTAAAATAATCAATTCTTTCATTTTCTTGTTTTTCAGGCACAAATAACTTTCTACTTAAAATTTAAGCAGGTTGAGTGAGTACAAAATAAAATGTTCAGTAATCTTTTAGATATTTATAAAATTATGCAATTCTAGTTTATTTCTCCTCATGAAAAATGATAAAACATGACTTTCAACTATTTGAAAATCCAGACACACAGATCTATCGAAACGTAAGGTACATTCAATGTAATGATTCATAGTGTCTCTAATAGAAAGATTCAGCAGTTCTCAATGGAGACCTTTATTCCTTCTCTGAACAAATGATGCCTGAAATTTTTATTCTTGTTCTAATGGAATTTCAATGGCCTTCACTGCAAATCTACTGGAAATTTTTGCATATTAAGTGGAAAAAATTAAATGATGTTAACCACATTTTAATGTGATTAAGGCTGACAGGGTCATTATTTCTGCTAATCACTCAGTTTAAAATGCTCAAACAAAACTTTATAACAGACAAGGTTTTTAATTTTCTGTATATCTTGTTGAATTTATTGTTTTTTAAACTACAGAAGAAAAAGAAGGGAAAAAAACCATACTATAGTCCTTGACAAAAACCAATGAGTATTTCCTACAACTTGCAGATGGGTTTCATTATCCTTAATCTGGTGATGTAAAAACAAAAATGCAAAACAATCTTATACTGCACATGCTTCCCTGGTTTCTTTCCCTTTAAACATGAAGATGGTAAGAAAATACACTTTGTAGAATTCTGAGTTCTGTGTTTCCTATTTACTGCTAAATGGAAACAAATATAGTTTTTCTTTAGATCTTATAGCAAACTAAAAACAGAATTAATGTATAATACTGCCTCAAGCAATTCTTCAATGTCCTGTTTTTTAGATTAATCTATGCCATGCAACATAGAATATTTCAAATATATCAAAAGAGTGATGCTAATTGCTGTAAGAATAATAGGACTTCTCCTTACAGATAATTTGTTTTTTCTGTTTTCTGATAAGAAATTTACTTTGTTCATGGCCATTCTATACTAGAAACATAATATTAAATTAACTACTTAAGATGGCAGGTATATTTGCTATAATTTTGGTGCTCTACTTGCAAAGAATTGTTTTTAAAAGTATAATATTTTTGAAGTGAAAATGACTTGGGACTTAGCCAAATATCTTCTTTAATTTTCTGGGCATTTCAATATTTTCCAAAAAGAATAAGCTAGGTACATAACCCATATAACTATATAATGAATGAGTCAAGTATCTCACTACTCCTTTTGTTGGCTGTCAGCTGCTTAACCAACAAGAGTTGCTGAAAATCATCTTTATCTTTCAGCTATTAAAATGGTAATTTCTAAAAATGATTTGAGGACTGTAATTCATTTTGACATATGAAGGAAATATGTCTATTCCTAATCCAGGAGTTAAAGTTTTTACAGAAACAAAATTAATTAGCTTTTAGAAAAATATGACGAGCAAACAATTTTTGAAAAGGAATACACACCTGAAGTTCAGACAGCCTAATTCATATTGATTCACCCCAACCTAGTAAACTAAAACCCAATTCAATGACTAAAAACAAAACACTTCATACATTAAAAAAAAAGATTAAGTAAATATTTTTTGCATTGTAGTTTTTCTAAAGCTGTATGAAACTATGATTACTGCAAATAATAGTTAAACCAACAATTATAAAACTTAAGCTACAGGTGCAGTACCTTTGTCAAAAAAAAAAAACAACCCCGAAAACCAAAACAAAACAAACAAAAAATAAACGATCATCCTTTTCATGGTAAATTACTCAATCGCATGCAAATGGATAAATGAGTTTACCTCACTGATCACAATCTAAGCAGCTAACAAAAGCAGAGCACCTGGCCACAAACAAGTCCTTTGAAATACAATTTACTATAAAGTTTGAGAAATTGCCGTTCTGCTTATTAAAAATCATAACCAAACTACTTTTCAGCAGGAAGCTCAGCCTTTTGAGAAGAGAAAGAGATTAGGGTCTGTAGTAGATTATTTAAATATCAAGAAGTTCAAATTAATGCTGCATTGTAGTCATAATCTTTGGTGTTTCTCGAAAGAATTAATATTGTTGAAATTCAAAAAAACTTTAGTGTGATGCTATGCAATGGTGCATCAACTAATAACCCTCCAGAATTTTGTGCTCACCTAAAAAGAGACCCTGCTGAATGTTCTAATGCATCTTATTGTGAATCTTCAGCAAATAAAACTTCATGTATGAGCTCATGATGTGCTTTGCTGCCGGAAAGTCACAGACTCTGTGGGAAGCTCTTTATCTTCCCAGCAGTCAGTTCTCTGAGAACATCAGCGCAGCTACTGTAGTTACCTGTAGATTACTTGTATTTTCTCACATCTGTGTCCAGCAATCTAAACCATGATGATAAAGGGTCATTAGGTTTTGAGTGAGGAAGGGGATGGACTAGACAATTTGCTCTGATAAGCTCCTTGTTGGGAGCTCCAGTTTAGAATGTGAAATATTGGTATGTACAGTTTTACACTAAAAAGAAAAAAGAATTTCACTTTTCTGCACTAACAATTAAAAATGATACAGTTTAACATCTCATTATAGTCTACTGATTCACATTTTACTTCGGGGATTTATAATTAAAAGTATTTAAGAGAAATTCTTCTGCTTGTAAAATGGACGTCTACGCTCTATTAGCCACAAAGAATTCAGGTACAATTACTAAGATAACTGCTGTTTGGAGCACAGCAAAGCAATTTCCCACCGTGGGACTTACAGTTCAATTTACCAGTTGGGCAAATATTTTGTGCTCTGTAGCGGCCAGAGAGTTAAAAGCTATAGGTAACAGTTGAGCCGTGTTATACCTGGAGAAAAGTTTCTTCAATTCAAATGGATGGTTTAGATTTCAAAGTAAAGAGAGTACCCCCAAAAACATTCCCCCAAATTAAAATTGTATAATTTTAAAACTAACACAAAATACAGTTGTCACAGAAACCCTGACTGACCTCTTGTCCTCCCCCAAAATAGAGTTCATAATTTGGAACTCAACACTGTATTTTATTTTCATATTTGTGTTGCATCCTAAATCATTCTGATACTTAATCACATTCTCCTAGTAATCAGCTGATAGAATATGTTATATTCTTGATTAGATTATAGAATGGGAATACTAATTACTTAATTTCAAATGGCTTAGAATAACTGTGTCAGGTTACAGAAATATAAAGAAAAATTTTTTTTCTGGCATCCTTCAATTACGACGTGACACACCATATAGACAGGATAAAAAGAAGTGTTTTAGTTTAGCGAGAGAAAGAGTGTAAAAAATGCTTGCTAAATTTGCATTCATAATTTATTTCTTTATTTATGTATGTTTATTTTTGTACAATATTATATCTTCTACACATCTTCCTCCAAAAGGAAATTTTAAGAGATAACAGTGACTGGAATAAATAAAACACTACCCTGCCTTAAAGAACTATATTAAAATTACAAAAGTATGTGAATAAAAGCAATATTTAAAAATAAAACACCAAGTAGTGATTTGGCTTTTCGGAAATAACTTTAAAATAGTATTCATTTGGACCATTTGAAGGCTTTCCAATGCTGCTAGAGAAGAAAAATAAAAATATTTATTTTGAAAGTTGTTTGCTAGCACTAAACACAAGCAAGCAATATTTTCCAACAGATTAAAGATAAACTAAGCATTTAAAAATTCCTGTTGTTCCTTTCAAATAAATGAATTGTCTAAAATCCTTTTAAGAAAAATCATAAGATGGAAGATATGTCACTAACACCAATGTGGAGACATTTCCTAAAATAAAAATTACTGTATGGGCTTCCCTGGTGGTGCAGTGGTTAAGAATCTGCCTGCCAATGCAGGGGACACGGGTTCGAGCCCTGGTCCGGGAAGATGCCACATGCCACAGAGCAACTAAGCCCGTGCGCCACAACTACCGAGCCTGCGCTCTAGAGCCCACGAGCCACAACTACTGAAGCCCACGCTCCGCAACAAGAGAAGCCACCGCAATGAGAAGCCCACGCACCACAAAGAAGAGTAGCCCCCGCTCGCCGCAAGAGAAAGCGTGCGCAGCAATGAAGACCCAACGTAGCCAAAAATAAATAAATAAAAATAATAAAGTTCCCTTAAAAATAATTACTGTAAAATATAACATTTGGGTAACTAACATTACCATCCTAAGGCAATATGGGAACACAAATCCATAATAATTATTCATACACCAAGCCACTGTAAACCTAAATCATTTCTGAAGACCTGAATGTGTCAAGAACTTTGACAATTATGACTGGAGCCAGGAAACTGTAGCAGTGCAGAATTTCTTATGAATTTCTCCAGTTACTTTTTATAAATGCTGTCTTGGATGACAGCTTAATGTGTACCACATGCAATATTTATTCTTCTTCAGTGTCAGACTGTCTAGCCATCCCAGGGAATACAAAGAATGTCACTTATTAGGATAAAAGCACAGGGAAGGTAATCAAGGACATATGTAACATCAGCCAATCATGCCCTATTTCAACATCCTATTCCATTCATAACAGTTCAACAATTATTTGCTTACTGATAACTTGCTTTCAGGCTGTTTGTGTTCACCGTAATGGTGGTTTGCATTTATTTTGCTCTTTAGAATTGGACACTTGCTGTGCCATACGTGTTTGTCAAAACTTTGTATCTTCTGTCAGAAATGGCTTAACATATCAAATAATTTCTATTTGTCAGGAACTACTAATACAACAATCAGTAACCCTTGATGTCTATAGGGCACTGAAATAACCATAAGACAGCAAATATATAACTATTAGATATTTTACCAAAAAAATCCTATAAAGTGATACATAATAAGAAAGACATTATTAGCTAAGTCACACTCACATACATTCCCATGCATATAGCTAAGAATACTTAATAGGCATTGCTTTTTCTTTTGTTTTGGTTCTCCAAGATGGTAAAACTGTTAAGAATTTCGCAAAGTAATTTGGTGGTCTTTAAACTATACAGCCAAAATGTCTAAGTAATACCAAGTCACATTAAAACATATACTTGGCCACCAATACAAATTTCACTTAATAATAGATTTAAAATAATGTCCCACCATATATCATAATCACGAAATGGGTAACTGTAGAAACATAATTACTTAATCATATTTAATCATTAAACTTTAACCAGATATGACTTTAACTATTTATTCTAGTAACAATTAAAAGCTTTTAAAAGTACTAATTTCAAGAGATCTAGACAACTAAGATGTTTACCTCTGAACATAGGAAAGGACAAATTGTTGGTATTCTCCCTTGGTCTCTTTTTCTATTTTGTCTCAGATTTGGCCTGAAGTAAAGTTCTACAATGTAAGAAATATCCCATGCAAACTATTCCATACAATATATTTTTTAAAGACTCACAAAAAAACCACTTTTAAATAATAAAAACATTATTAAAAATTGTTCTTTTTCAGTCTACATCTACCTGAACTGTCTGGTAAACCACTGACTTTCTTAGCTACATAGTACGTGTTAAAACATACCTGCTGACAAGACTAAGGAAAAATCCATTTGGGTAGAGATGGAAAGGTATAGGGATTAGTCTTGATTAATGACAGAAGAAACACAGCAAGATTTTCTAACTGCTACTGTTCCATTTAAAAGTGTTCATGAAACAGTAAAATCTCTCCAAATATGAAGTCTGGTACTTATATTTCTGAATAGACTTCTAACTGGATCACAAACTTAAAAAAAAATTTTTTTGGTAGGGGAAGCAGAGAGGAAACAAAAATACAGTGAAAGGAAGAGAAATGCAAGTGACCTTATCCTTGTAAATTTCAGAAGGCAGAACATTACAATATTATAAAAAATAAAAATATGTATAATTAGGAGAAATAGAAGAAAATGGGAAGTTGCTATCCTTTATTTCTTGAGAATTAATAGGTTAACAAAATGTTTTAAAGACTTGTTTTAACTTGCGCTCATGAGAGAAAAGTATAAAACATTTTACTGCATTTACAGCATGTTTTTCATGCAACCAAAAGTGCAAAAAAAGAGCTATGTTGGTTGTATACCAGTGAAAATTACAGAAAAGCGTGCTTGCTGGAAAGCAAACATAATTGCAGTGGCTTATGTAAGCAGGACTCAAATTAGTTAAGAGAATTTATTGTGCAATTACGATTGCCAGACACTAATTAACTATAGATCTATCATATATATGTTTTCATCAAATTATGAGAATTAAATTCCAAGACAAATGGACCTATCTACCACAGAATAATTTCACTTAATATATGTAAAATATTTTATTTAACCCTCATTATTCTGTAAGAAAGTTATTATTCTTTTATTTCACAGGTGAGGAAACAAGGCTATAAGGAAACCAATCAAACTATCTTGAGTCCTGCTTATATAAAAACACTGCCTAAATGTTTGCTCTCTAGCTGGTAGGGGTTTCTGTGTAATGTTTACCAGGATACAACCAACACAGACAACTCTTTTTTGCACTTTTTGTCTCATGAAAAGCATGCTATAAATGCAATAAGATGTTTTATACTTTCATGAGCTTGAGAGAAAGATAGATATTTGGGTAGATATTTGCCTTGCTGTGAGGATTAAACCAAATGAGACGACATATGTAAGTGCCCCAAAGTCCGGCATATAATAGGTGTTCAACAAATGGTAGTCATTATTCTGCCCAAGACTTGGATCTATGTGTACATATACATACATACATACATATGAATATGCATATATAATGTTCTTTCAATTATATTGCTATGTGTTAGTAAAGCATCCGAACAGAATATTATACAAATTATCTGCACGCACTTCAGCTAATAAAAGAGATACATACACATGCACATACATGCACAATTCCCTACTCCCAGCAAGGTCTCAAAAACGCATCCAAGTAACTGAAAATGCAAGAAAACAGAACAAATCACTATGTGGTTAAAAACAAACACACAAACAAAACAACCAAGTGGGGCTTCCCTGGTGGCGCAGTGGTTGCGAGTCCGCCTGCCGATGCAGGGGACACGGGTTTGGGCCCCGGTCTGGGAAGAACCCACATGCCGGGGAGCGGCTAGGCCCGTGAGCCATGGCCGCTGAGCCTGAGCATCCGGAGCCTGTGCTCCGCAAAGGGAGAGGCCACAGCAGTGAGAGGCCCGCGTACCGCAAAAAAAAACCAAGTGGTGGAAGAATGTACTTATCTTAAAAAAGAATTGCTAACATGTATTTTCCATGTAAAAATATATAAACTATTTTAATTATTGACCCGACAAAGGGTTATTAAATTGGTACAGAGATAAGTCCATGATAATAAAGATACGGTTTCAGGTAAAATTTTTATATTACCTTCAGTTAGCATTCTCTAATCAGGTTATAGTGAAATTTTAGTCTCAAATTTTATAGTGCATGAACTATGTCTAAATGAAATGTATAGTGACAGGGAATGTGGCAAGTCTGTGACCTATTTCTCAGGCCTTGTCTACCTTTCCAATATCATCAGTGCACCAATGCTGAGACATCATTGCGCAGTAGTAAAGAACGAGAACTCTGGACATAAACTGCTCAGGTTTGAAGCTTGGCACCATTCTTGGCTAAGTTCCTTCAGTCTCTCTATACTTGCTTTGCCTTCCTTAAAATACTAATAGTACTTACTACTCTATAAGGTTGGTGGAAGTCTTAAATGTAATGCATATAGTTAAGTGTTCAGTACATGTTGATTGATGCTGACTACTACTAACATAACAACAACACTTTAGGCGCATGAATTATCTGTTGTTGTTCTATTTCATAATATTCTCTCATTTCCCTGTTCATTTACACACCAACTTCCTTACCCCAGCAGTGAAGAATTGTTCTTAACAAATTGTATGGTATGCTAGAGGAAAGAAAAAAGGAAAATTTTGCTTATCATAATAATATATAAAAACTGATCTGTAGTTATAGCTGTTTTCTGGGGTCTATTCTGTAGTATTATTTTAGACTTGGCAAATTGATGCAATTTTTATATCGGCTTCAATGAGAACAGTTGTATTTTCTCCACCAAAATTTTCATATATGGTATTAATATGTTTAAAAATGGATGCTAAAGCAGGTACTAAAATATTTTGCTGTAACAGTATCATACAATTAACAAAACTACAAGGCAAGAGAAAAATGGCAGCAGCAAAAAACTTATTATTCTAAGAAGAGCACATAGTTGTCATCTTGAGAATTGTTTCCTTTTATTAACTAAAACCCTAAACAATTTGGTGGAGATGATATTTCCTGAGATAAAACATAGCAGAACACAAAGTTAATTAAAGCAATATTTTCAAAGATTTCTGAAGATTCACAAATATATCTTGCAGTGTCGTGTGGAACTGGCACAAACATTCAAGTCAAATGGGTCTATTTTTTCTACTACTACAAGAACTTGGGCATGTTCTGAATCTCTCCAATTGTCTTATCTGTAAAATGGGCATGATAATATCTATGTTTCATAAATATCCTTAAATTTTTCATGTTTCGTCTATTCTTCTATTAACATCTCACCAATTCCTAACCTCTAAAGGATGCCTGGCACACAGCAGGAACTCAATAATAAATGATGGTTTACTATGTATGTCTTTTGGTTTGGTACATGAAAAGCTAAGTCACTGTCACTTAATGGGAGGGTGGGGGCAGGACAGAGAAAAGAAAAATGGCACAATTTAAAAGGTAACCATTTTAAGTATAAATTATGTATGAAAACTACCAGTGACCTTCATGTTTCCAACATCCAGATATGCTCTTTGGGAAAAAATGAAACATCACTTAAAAAAAAAAAAAAGCTAAAAAACAATTACCAATAGACAGATGTTATTCGATCTTTTCCTTTTACATTTCAAAATGGACTAAACCCAAAGATGATTTCCACAGACTGTTCTTTTTAGAGAATTTCTAAGGAAAATGTTGACAATCACTTAGGAATATTGATGAGTACTCCCTTGATATTAATGACAAATACTTAAAGTACTAAAAAGGCACCTTTGTATCTGTATTAATGGAAACACAATCTTATTTATCTCTCTGCTAGCTGAACCCATTCCTAAACTAAAATGCAGATCTCTTAATTCAATTATGAAAATCCTTCATTTTAGTAAAAATTCAATTCGAGGCCAAATAATAGTGTCATGAAGGCCATCTCGAGATTTGTCTGAGGATCCAATGAAGTAACCTAAGTTGAAACACTGTGAAGTTTTGATAAATGTTGGTTGTTATTATTCTTAGTAAAGTTCAATCTACTTCTTTGAGGTCATACATTAAGGGACTTTTAAAAGAAGTGATTTACGAGTAGTAGTGTGGGACAGCAAGGTGCTAGACAAGCATGAAAAAGAAAAGATGAAATTCAAAATAAATCTACATAATTGCAAATTTTACTTGAACACATTTAGGATGTTTTAATATGCTTTTTAATTGCAATGTATTTGAATAAAAATTTATTAGCTCTTTTCAAGTGGTTGTCTTCACATTTTATATTCTTTTTCGATGTTCCATCACATTTGCCTTTGCATTTGCTGTTCCCTCTCCCTGGACTAAGCTTTCCTCAGATCCTCCCTCTCTCATGGTGCACTCCCTTGCTTCTTAAAGGCCTTTCCTGACCACCCTAACTAAAATATCACCCTCCTACCCTGCTTTATTTATTTATTTATTTTATTCATGCATGTATTCTTTCATTCATTTGTAAAAATTGAAAATGTTTTCTGGGAATTTACTATGTACCAATTACTACCCTAAGTGATCAAGTGTATCAATTCATGTAACAGTCATACCAACTTTATGAGGAAGATAGTTATTATTTTTATTTTTAAAATGAGAAAGGTAAAATTTCCAAAAGATAGACTTTAAAAGCCAGATATAAAATTCTGGCAGCCTAATTTTCTGCCAGAATTTTATATCTGGCTTTTAAACTTCATCAGCACATTATTCATTCAACAAATATCCTCTGGCTGCTAACTAAATTTTAATTATGCATTATGCTATATGCTAGGTTTATTTGAAAAAAGAAGATAGAGTGATAGTCTTACAGCAATAAAATTATACACAGTAAAGAGGGCTGTGGCAAAGGAAATGGAAAAAAATACATTAAAATGTGAGAAATATTATGAAAAACGTTTACCAAGAGTTAATAATTAATTTTGAAGAAAAAGAAGTATAAATCTTTTTTTTTTAAATTTTATTTATTTATTTATTTATTTTTGGCTGTGTTGGGTCTTCGTTTCTGTGTGTGGGCTTTCTCCAGTTGCAGCGATCAGGGGCCACTCTTCATCGCGGTGCATGGGCCTCTCACTGTCACGGCCTCTCCCGTTGCGGAGCACAGGCTCCAGACGCGCAGGCTCAGTAGTTGTGGCTCACGGGCCTAGCCGCTCCGCGGCATGTGGCATCTTCCCGGACCGGGGCACGAACCCGTGTCCCCTGCACTGGCAGGCGGACTCTTAACCACTGCGCCACCAGGGAAGCCCAAGAAGTATAAATCTTAAATATTAATGCTGAGATTTCAAAGATGTAGACTAGTATAATGATGGTATCATAAACATAGATGAGGAAATAAAAATGATCAAGTCAAATAGTGATATAAGTTAAACCACTGAGGTAATCTATTTCTTTTTTTTTCTTCTTTTTTTAAAATTTTTATTTTATATTGGAGCATAGCTGATTAACAACGTTGTGTTAGTTTCAGATGTACAGCAAAGTGATCCTAATCATTTCCTGACATTATATTAAATATTTGTTTGTTGGTTGTCTATTAGTCCATGAGACTAACCCTTATGGGGGCAAAGGCTTTTTTAAATCAGTCTCAATGTTTATTTGCTTAGAAAAGGAAAAAGGAAGCATAGTACCTATCTCTTCAATGAGCTCGCAGTCTTCATAAGAATACATAGACTTGAAATTTATTCATATTGACAGTTTTTATGAAGTTAATTGTCTTCCTGATAATAGGCATTAAAAAGACTGAAACAGGTACCAACATGCAGCCCCAAATTTACAGACAGGGGTGTACTCAGAGTTCCTAAGTCAGTTATTTTGAAACATATTTTTTAGCAGAATTTTAAAACTGGTAATAAAAATGGTCACAGATACCAAAATATGTCTCACCCAAACTGTACTATTTTTACTACATGGTGGATTAAGTAAGCTTTTGAGGGTGTTTTATAATCAAATGTTTTTTATGGGGAAATGCTTTCTAGGTCAATTTAGAATAAGGAAATGCAATATTTTGAGTAATGTAACTACCTTCAAATATAGATATGCCAATCCTACAAATAAGTTTTATTTCCACTTTGCTCTCATTCTAGACAGAGCAATAGCTACTATGAGAAAGATAAGAGCATGGTAAGATCCAGAAAAGACTTATTTTCAAGGGGTAGAGATATGGGAGTAGGAATGAGAGGAGGGGGAAAGATCAGGTCTTATCTTCAATTCAGTCCAGAAAAGTTGCTCATGAATTGTGTATCTGCCAACCTCAGGAATGCTCTGGATTGTCCCACAGTTACAAAAAAATCCTACCATGACAAACCTACATATGAGGGTTGAGAAGGTACTAGACATTTGCATGGGCATCTTTTCATTGTGAATTTGCTATAATTCACTAAAATCATAAAATTCTAGCACTAGAAGGGAACCTTAGAGATGATCTCCTTTAATTCTTTATTAACCTTCACTGCCTCATCCCCAACACACATATATACATTCAGAAATAGAGAAGCTGGGATACAATGGAACTGTTTTAAAAGGCTTTAAAGAATAAACACCAATTTTTTAAAAAAAATTATGCTATCATAACAATTAAAGAATGCTTTACTCTAATGGAAGCCCAGGAGTGACAATAAAATCCTCTAAGCTTCAAATGATGAAGTCACAGGGCCTAACCTGAGAGAGAGATGAGGGTAGAGTCCTATGGAAGATGGTGATATCATGGGAGTTTTATCGCTACCGCCACTGTGCAATAGAGATGGTTCTCAGTTTGTTTTTGTTTTGGATGACAACTGTTTCAAAGCACAGAATTATAGCTGTAAACATATACATGATACATTTTGTTTCTTTATCAATATAATGGAAAGAAAAACCAAGGGAATGTATCCCAAAGATACATTTAGAAGACTTAACAAGTCCTTTTTCTATTACTGTATTCTTTTTGAGTTATGTTAATTAAATTTCAGAAATATTGTTTATACAGAACACATTTTATGTGAACATTCTGATGAACTGTCTTCAATACATGAATGGCTATATAATTTGCCTGAGGCTGAAGAACTAGTTAGCAGCAAATAAGGACCACAAAACTAGCATTTCAAATTCTAAAGTAGCTGTATTCTTAATACATCAAACTTCCTGATAACATACACTACCTAATTTACAAATAGACTATATGCTCTAAGTTTCTTAGAATTCATTTTCCTTACAGAACCAATGTTATCAATGGTATCCAGCATTTTGGTCTAGCCTTCAGAAGTCTATTTAACTTATAATGTAGTTGAACTACAATAGTATCTCCAAAGGTAGATCTAGTGACTGGGAAACACAGGAGAGACCACAGAAGACAGGGGCACAGAAAATAATACTCCTCTCCTATCCTGCATAAGCAGGAGATATTAGGCAAAACATTGAAATTGCCCCAAATGGCACTTTCTCCTTTACTTTTCTACAGCCTTCTCCCAGGAAAACACTGTTATTGAGATTGCATATACTACAGTTAGACTCCATTCTTCAGCCTTCACAAGGCCCTGCCCTATCTCTCTTATCACCAACAGTCCTAAGATTTCTGGGCTTCAACAGTCGCCTCTATCTCCACCAACTACCACTCGAAACTCCCATTTTATGAGTGTAGTTCATCTCAACTCATAGTTTTAGAAACAAAATCTGACTCAACAGTCCTTAACCTCTGGGACACAGATTTTTAAGAATATTAATAGACCTTGAAGTATTCACCAAAGTGAGTTGGGTAGAGAGGCAGAGAAACTCACTGTGTACATGAATCACTCGTGATTTGAGGAACATTATATAGCTGTATGCCAAAGTTTGCCTTTCATTTCCTAGGTTATATATGTGTGTGCACGTCTGGGGAATATGTGTTTTAATTTCATGAAAGAATCCTAGAGAACACCTGTTTTTTGTGAAAGAGCTTTAGTCTCTTAAAGCTAGAAGAAAATTTGTAAAACTTCTACCTATTATATGCAGTGAAATTCTTCAGCCACTTTAAAAAAAAATGAAAGTCCTGACACATTTGATAAATTATATTGCTCATAAATTAGTAAGTCAACAGGTGGTGCTAATGAAGATAACAACTGACTCCCAAAAGTACAGTATCACTTTCTCAAATTCAGTGAACAATCTTACAAAGAGAAATTATTGCCTATAAACTGTATTGGACAAAAAGGCAAATAGGTCAGGGGAAATTCCTAACATGCCTAATATGGTGGTCAATAGCATTATATCCATATAAAAAGATGTGCTTTCTTCCATAATTATCTTTTTTTTTTTTTAATTTTTACTTATTTACTTATTTTTATTTTTGGCTGTGTTGGGTCTTCGTTGCTGCACGCGGGCTTTCTCTAGTTGCAGCGAGCAGGGGATATTCTTCCTTGTGGTGTGCGGGCGTCTCACTGCGGTGGCTACTCTTGTTGCGGAGCACAGGCTCTAGGCACATGGGCTTTAGTAGCTGCAGTACGTGGGCTCAGTAGTTGTGGCTCGTGGGCTCTAGAGCTCAGGCTCAGTAGTTGTGGCGCACGGGCTTAGTTGCTCTGCGGCATGTAAGATCTTCCTGGACCAGGGTTCGAACCCGTGTCCCCTGCATTAGCAGGCAGATTCTTAACCACTGCGCCACCAGGGAAGCCCTATAATTATCTTTTTCAAACATGGAATCAGAGGTGTGATTTGGTTTCATTATGACTACGTGCTCTACAGCACTAACATCTCTTGACAGGAATTATGAAATTGCTGAAAGAGTAACCAAAAACCACTTAATGAACCCAGAAAAGTACACAAGTATTTATTACATGTACATATATATACAAATGCTAAAGGACATTCAAATAAAGATTCCTGAATGGCCAAAGGTCTTTTCCCTCCCACTTCTTTCAGCCTTCCATCTTTTGTAATAAAAAGATTGTCTTGCTTTAGTATATTTTTTTTCATTCTCAAGATTTTGGTCAGAGAAATTAAGAAATAGTCAACTCCACAAAATCCATTCACCAGAAATTATTGAAATCCTAAGTCATAGTGCATATAGTACTGTTTCAAAGCTTTATCATAATACAAATTAAAAAGTAAATAATTGATAACTATCCAATAGCAAAAAGAAGAAACTAAAAAACAGAGAAGGGGTCTTAAGAAAATTTTTTCTTTTTGAATTCATTTACAACTTACTTCAGTAAAATTAGGAATATTTTGTATAGGATTTACCAATTTAATCAATCTCATACTAAAAAAAAGAATCGCTCAGTTTAGGCTTCCAGAATATCCTTAACCTGTTCTATCACCCTTTTATATCTGGCAAAGAAGCAAATAAACACTAGTCCTCATAAAGCAATCTCCACAAAAAGTTACAAATTATAGCTTTTAAAATTTAATTCAGCTAAAAAACTCCTCACATGTTAAAACAAACTTACCAACATTACGTTGTGATTTCAAGAAGGTAGGAACACACAATAAAAAGGCTGTTTTCTCACAGCCTTCATAATGTTAGGTACTTCAAGATGAAGCTGACACAACATTCCCCCCAAACCATAAGAACCACAAGTGATTTTTAAAAAAAACAGAAATTATAATCCCAAAGAAACACTGCGTGGATATTTCAGGGCTTTTACTTTGCCAGACTAGTGGATGATAAAGTAAAACACTTTTAAAAACCTTATACATGTGAATCTTGCTTTATATACTAGTGTATGTTCCTGAAAACTTTATATGAATTGAACCTAATTTCAAATCTACTTGGGAAGCTTTCTGAACTAAAATGAATAATTTATTTAAGAATAATTAATCATTCCCATTTTATTTGTTTCGAGTAAATCGAATGTATAACAATGTGCTTTTTTTCAAAGCAGCATTATCTGTGTTAAATTTCTAGCTTCAATGAATAATCTTGTCAGAAATTGATGACTTTTTATAGTAGTTTTACAGAATACATCATGGCATTCCGGAAAAGCTAAGAAAATGCTGTGGGAAGGAGGTTATATTAATTTTCTACAAATATAATTGTGAAGTGGACTTTTGCTCACATTAAGTGTATAGCCTGAAAATAATGGAAATCAGTGAATGATAGAAATTGGTGAAATTACCTATAATAGTGAATACTGCTCCTATTGATAAGACGTAATGGAAATGTGCTACTACATAACATGTGTTGTGGAGAACAATGTCCAAGGATGAGTTAGGTAGAACAATTTCTGTTAGACCTCCGACTGTAAACAGGAAAATAAAACCTAAGGCTCACAGTATGGCAGATGATCACTCAACATTACCTGTGTGGAGGGTTGCCAATCAACTAAATACTTCTACTCCTATAGGAATACCAATAATTATAGTAGATGTGTAAAGTATGCTTATGTGACAACATCTATACTTATTGTGAATATATGATGAGCTTGCATAAGAAAGCCTAAGAACCAATCGATATTATAGCTCAAACTATCCCTATATACCTGAAAGGTACTTTTTTCCTGAATAGTATAAAACATATATAAATATAGTTTTATATTATATACACATACATTAAAAATTATATGCAAAAAATGTTCACACTTCCCCCTTTGTAAATAGTTGCTGAGATATAGTATCTGTAATTCTTATATACAGTTCAAGATATCAAGAATATATTGGGCTTATTCCATGATTTTCCCCCTAGCCAGGTACACAATATACAGTATCACCAAACTACATTTAATTGTTATGTACATATTATGTGTTAAACTAACAAAAACAGAAAAGTTGGGATAGGGGAGACAAAATTATAGTAAAATATGAATTAATAAAACATTTTTCTATTTAAAATTCATTTAGTGAACCTGACACATTGCCCTTGATTACACAACAGCTTAAAAGACTTTGCAACTACTTGTCTACCTATCTTGAATCAATTTCAACACTCAGATTAATTGACTCTTATATAATATTAGAGAATAATGTTCAGTGACCACAAGCCCACCAGGGCATATGCAAATACATGTTTTACACACACACACACACACACACACACACACACACACACACACACGCACACATGCATACAAGAAGTCTGAATGTCTTAAATTTTAGTTATACTTTTCAGTTGAATATGAATATGTAGTATAATAAACAACAAAATAAAATTATCCTTTATCAACAGTTTAAAGAAGGATGGGGACAAGAGAACACAAAAAAGAAACATAATTGGAAGCTATGTAGGTGTACAAAATTAGTTCTACCAATTTCATAATTGGATAGCATATTATTAACAGAGCAGCAAAGGTGCAAAGATTGAAATTTACACCCCTAATTAAGCAACGGTTTGGCAGGTCTAATGTCCTATACCTGCTTGACACCATGACTCACTAGGCGATCTCAAACGAAAATTAATACTGCATGTAATAGGATCTTACTTATAAGTAACTGATCATGTTTAAAATATGAAATCCTCAAGCGTTTAAAAATCATTGACATCTGCCAGAGACGACAACGACAACAACAACACAACAACTTCTGCATAGTTTTATTCATTCAAAGAACAGCAATATATACTAATAAAAAAAATTTCTGTGGATTCCCCTTACAACATCTTGATTACTGTCATCGAATCACAACACAACTGTAACTAACCCGGCTGCCATGTTATTAGCTTCTCTTCAGGGGCTAGGTCTTAATCATAAATCAATGAAATGACTAATTCAACATTGTTAAAACCAGTGAGTAGATGCTTGGAGCCATTCCGGCTTTTACATCTTTCAAAAAGGTCAATACACCTACTCAGTAACACAATAGACTTGTCTTTCAAAATGCTTCCTTATTTTCTAGGACTTAAAAATGAACATGTTACCATTTAAATTTAAAGTGAACTTTAACTAGTAATTAAAACGTTCATTACTTCTGAAATGGTGACCCCCTAAAATATAGTTTGTCTTCCTCTTGTGGCCAGAATCACAAACTCCTCCTCTTCTTTCTTGACCATTTAAAATAGCTTTCTAGATCTAAACGACCCGTGAAAATATTTATTACTACTTCCTGCATCAGTCTTAATTTGCTACAGTAACATTACATAATAACCTTAAAAAACAAAACCTTTTTCTTTTGCTAAAGGAGCAACTAATGCAAATGGAGCTGAGATATAAACATTACCAAAAAACAAGATGCTAACACAAATTTAAAGGATTTAGTAATTAAAATATATTTTAACTATTTACATCTGCTTGCAATGTTATAAGTGATGAAAACCTAGTGTTCATAGCCTTCATAATAAAAATTTATTCTGCACTTTAATACAAAGGCTATGTTGCATAAACAGATTTAAAGCTGTAGCAGAGTGGCTGAATGAAAGGAGAATGGCAATCTTTCCGGCTCCAGTAGATGCCATTCCCTATCACACAATGTTTCCCACTCATAAATACATGACAAATACTTCCTCAATCATTTTTTACGAGCAGGGATGCACAGGGGGTAGTCAATGGCTAGCTTGAGGGAAAATAGGAACAGCAGGCGGCAGAAACTGTACAGAAAATGGCTATGTGGTAAATTCTCTTCTGGAACATCACTCAGTTACCCAGTCTTTGATCTTTCAGCTACAATTACACTAACTTCCACAAGATCTGACTCCCCCCACCCCCACCAAACATACACACTACCCCAAACCAGATCATCAGTCATACATAAAATCTAAAATTTGGTTTTATAAATAGGATCATCCATACCTCTACATTTTTATAAATTAAAATTTGCTATTTAGACAAGAGTTTACTTTCAATTGGCTATAACCATATCATCATCACAACTGGTCTCACAAAAAACATGGGGTGTCTGGCGACAGCTAAATCACAGACTGGCGTCTCCCAAGCAGTCTGCCTACCATTAGGGTCTGGGAAATGGTATTTACTGTACAATTAGAGCCAGGGAGTTCTACCTGTAATCATCCAAATACAGGTGTGAGAAGCTCCTTTGGGCAAGGAAACTGACTCATCCCTTTTCATGTAAACTTTGATGTCTGTATTGTTTCACGGAGCCTTGGGAAACCTTACCATTCATGCTACAATGAGATGTATTAACTGAAGTCAAATAATATATTTAAAATTCCTTCCCAAAGGTAACAATTTTTAACATATCAATCACAAAATTTATAAGAATTTTATATAAGAAACAAGACAGAACTGTTTATTTTAAAGTTAATTATCTACTGGAAGACACTGACCAGTCAGAACTGAATTTTCATGTCAGGTTTATGCTTTCTAGAACATTACAAATTAAGAGGCCAAATTCAGTTTCCTATCAGGAACACAAAATGTCTTATAGTAATATCAACAGGGCATTTTTAGTTGCAGTAATTTCACAGAATTTATTCTAATGATTTATTGGAGTTAACCATCTGACATTAATTATTGTTTTGGCTTCCAGTCTATGAATGTTTATTTTTCAGTTTAAAGCTTCTCACTCTTTGATATCATATGGAAATGAGAATTTTTAATGGAAAATTGAAACCATGTGCATCTAAGTACTTAATGAAGTACAGGGGAAAACAAATGAAAATATATTTTAGGAGAATTCAGATATTTTACTTTGGATAGTTTTGGTTTGTTTGTATGACTTAACAGTATAAAATACTGAGGGTCCAGTGAGTACCATGCCAAATGTGTACATGCCCTTATGTTACATAAACATATGATTTTTTGAAGTTACTAGTGAACCAAAGGAAACCTTGTACATTTTGGTTACATGTCAAAAATGACAATCAATACATGAATGCATAGTTTTTACCTTTGTGTATTTTAAAGTATTTTGAAACAAATACCTGGTCTTTCCCTCCACCATACCATTTTTTTTTAATTTAAAAAATGTTTTTTAAGTATTCAATCTGGATTTTAAAACTTATGCCCAGCTACAATTCCAAGTAGATATTTTAAAGTCACATATAAAATCAACAAAGCTAGAGTTTCCTAGTTTAAAAAGTTTTATTGCTCTAGCTACATTTATTCTCATTTTGCAAAGGAAATATTAATGTCTATTCAATAAATTTGATAATTAAATATGTATAATTCAATATTGCCTAATGTAATTCCTTTTTTTTTTTCTCTTAAGTTCTCTCAATGTAAATCAATAGGAGACTCATCTCGGAATGTTAACACTAGGCAAAGCTTTCTCATCCATTTTAAACTTTTTAATAATAAGGAGAAAAATTTAAAATCAAACATAGCAGTAAGTACATATGTATGTGTGTTTGTGTGTGTTCAGATGTGATATGTCGGGGTACATCTGGGGAGAAAAAAAACTTACCATTTGTTTTTCTTTCTAATGTAGTCTTTTTCAGAAAGATTAACCAAGTAGACCATTGGTTTTGAAGTCAGAAATAAGTATTTATTCAACACTTCAATCTAAAGTGGGAGATAGAAAAAGAGTCCTTTTTAAAAGTTGAGTAAATATTAAGTCACTGAAGAACTTGAAAGAAAACTCTATTTAAACAAGAAGCCATTTTTATAATTCTTGTTTCTAAAAGATTAGTTGTCACAAAATATCAGGAGTAGGGGAAAAGAAAAAATAACAAGCCTGGGAATAAGAAATAATTGAGAGAAATAAAGTTTAACTAGATATAATAATAAGTGTAAAATAATGACAACTTTAATTTGTTCTCTAAGAAATCAAAGCAAAGGTAATAATAGATGGCATCATATTTATAATTTACCTCTTTGTCATTCCAATCATGATAGAAGCGAACAGGTTTCTTTTGATCTATAACCCAGGATTTGACTTTGCACATTATGTCCTGTACACAATTGAGAAAAAAAGTAAATACAAGGTGAACACTAAGCATTTAGATACTAAATATTAAAATTAAAAGTTTCCAAACCCTCAATTAAAAGTTGACTATAAAACTAAGTCAACTTTTTTATGAAAGAACTAAGTCACACAGATAATTATTTTCAATATCTCATTAAAATACGAAATACGAAATGAAACATTAATGTGGCATTAAAATTTTACCATATGAAATGTGGAATATTAGCAAAATTAGTAACAATCTTAAAAATTTCAAGACAATTAAAACATACCAAAGACTACAAGAGTTAATAATATCTCAACATTATCTAGTGATGTAAACTGCAAGATAAACATGCTGTTAGGAAATGGAGGGGAACACTGGAGAAAGACTGAATTATAATTTTTTCCTTAAAAAGAAAAACAAAATAGATGAAATTGAGCCTATTATTGATGATCTACCCTCCAAAATATTAAATCAACTGACCAAAACCCTTTTTATTCTGAATTAATTTTTTGCTGACACCTTCTCCCTGCCCACTTCTCCTGTCCCTGCTCCAACCCACCCCCCCCAACCTGCCAAAGCCTCCATTACACAATGGCAAGAGCCCTGCACTGGTGACCTCCAACCAGCTGCATTCACTTTCAGAACATCTCTCTCTGCTGGAAATCTAAAGGCCTTTTAGTTAGCAAGCTAGTGTGCATTCAGAAGGAGTAACTGCAGGAAGAGCCCAATGTGCTTTGTTTCTCTGGCCTTTCTTCACAGAAAGATTAATCATCTGTGAAATGGAAACGGCAAACAGCAAGTGACACAAACTGAACCCTTCAAGCCTTTCCTCATCAGTTTTGTGGTTCTGAATCTAAAAGCTGCGTGTGGCAAGGTTCTCCTTACAGGCAGGTGTTAATAAAAGGCTCTTGGGTCTGAAAGGTCAAACTTAGCTCTTCCAGAAGAAGTGCGTTTAAGAGTCATCTGTTTTTTGTTGTTGTTGTTGTTAAAGATAACTTATGGGTATGTTTTAAATATGCATTTCTCAAAATTTATTGTAATACACAATTATTAGTAATAGATTTCTTAGATTTTCATTGATGTATTTTACTTTATCATAAATCATTAGTCTTCTATAAATATCCACTTGTTAAATTACCTCAGTATTTAGTATACCTTCCTTCCAAATCTTGCTGTTACCAACAGGAAAAATAAGGAAAAAGTCCTATATCCTTAGATCCTGATTTGAAACCCTCCAGAAAAAGGACTTCCCACAGACTTCAACAAGGAAGGGGCAAGCCGAAAACTTTTAATGAAATCTAACATGGTCTGCTTAAGAATAATCACTTTTACTCTTCTATTTCACTCATAAATGTTTAAAAGTGGCTAATGTAACACCATTTCCTACAAGGAGAAGATCAAAGTGCTATATTACAAATGCATTATGATTAAAAAAGCCCTGTGCAGCCTTGCTATTAACTGTTCTTTAAACCCTAAAAGGCTTCCCATAGATCTCACTTGGCACTGCATATACAACCTTTGACAAGTAATGTAGACCATTTTTATTCATTGCCTAAAATTGTAGGCAATTATGTGCGTCACACTGGCCACCTGCAAATTCTGAATGCCTGCTCCAGTTGTCAGTGCAAAAAACTAATGTCGGAGGGGATTAATCTAGGGGGAGAGAGTCCTCTTTAATGGCTCCAGCAGGTGAAATGGCCCAGCTGGTTACTATGATGAGAGGCCAGAACAGCTTATGTGGAGACACGCAACAAGATTATACAAAAGAAGGAGAAAACAGTGGTACCATCTTACATTTGGTTCCATTAGTTTTTTTCAATTAAAAAAAGAAAAGAAAATAGACAAAGGAAAGCCAAACCAAAAATAAGGAAGGAAATTAAATCTTAATCATATAAAAAGTGTAAAATACTTTTAACTATAAACATTTTCACAAAACCAAAGGGCCTCAATAAATGCTGATTGCTAGTGAAGGAATTTCAGTATTTCAGTTTCATTTTAAATTAACTAAAGCACCACTTCAGAAATAGAGATCCTATCACAAAATCTTTTTGGCGTTAGTTTCTTTCCCCCTTCACACCACCATATTATATTACAAATTAGGAGCACTCAAATTTTAGATACAGAGAATTAATTCATAATTAAAGTTCTAAAGAAGTATATTCACTAAAGCCACATTCAAATCCTTTTAGAAAAATTTAAAGATTATAACCAAGTTTTTAAACAGTTGAAAGTAAAAATATTTTAAAACTTAAAATATTTTATTTTATACTCAGTACTCTCTTAATTGTCCCTACAAAAGATTTAATAGCCAAGAAAAGACACCTTAGATTATTAAGATGCCAGTTTTACCTAAGACAAATCAAAAATAGATTGCTCTCAGATAAGATTATCTTATGTAAATGATCATAATGATCATTATATGGTATAGCTGCAAAATGCTGTCTTTCTTACATAAAGTAAAAATTTTTAGTTTTAGCAAAATTAAAGATGCTACGTTCCTTACCTGAAAAACTGCTGATCAAATGAAAGAAAACATTTGGACTTATTTGTATAAAATACTTAATGGATTGACTGAATTTTTCCTATGCTTGTATATATAAACACATATATTAATAATTATAGTTAGAACAATATTCCATTTAATTGAATTTGGTTAACTGAAAAAACAACCTAATACATAACTTAACCTACTTTTAATGAATTAGAATACAATAAAAGCATAAATAAAAGCATAAAATAGAAACACTAATGCTTGATGCATCAGAAGTTACTTTACTACATCCTACAGATGTAGGAGGAGGACTGTTCTGATAACTTTAACAAATTCCTCATTTCCAAAATAAATTCTGTACATGATGAAGATTATGCAAAAATTCCTGGTCACTTGAACTTTTTCGGTTATATTGCAACAACATGAGTATCTAACTTGAGGTAACCACTTTATGTTTAAATGTGGGAATAAATCCTAGATCCACCACTTACCAGGTCTATGACCTATTACTTCATTAATAAACTGCAGATAATGATGCTATCTACCTCCTGGGGGTTGTTGTAAAGATCAAAAGAGATAATGCATATAAGGTAATAGTTCTTGGCACAGAGTAAGCTCTCCATAAATATGAGTTTTGTCATTGTTTTTATGATTGTTGAAAGATTAAATACTAGTGATCTACAAAATGCCAATATAGTCTCTTGAGTACTCCTTTAAAGCACACATCTTCTCCAACTGGAATAATTGTTCATTAGTCTTTTTCTTCAAATTTCTGATGGTTACCAACAATACTGGCTCTCTTAGTGAAATCTCAATTCAGGCTTCTAGCCTTAACATTCTATAAGGACTAGCTTTTGCTGAACAACTACCTTTTAACTCCAAAAAAACTTAATCCAAACTCACCTTGAATACTTTGCTCTTCTGCCGTGACTCTTCTTATTGATGATAGCCTCACATTTAACTTTAGAAATGCTCTATGTTCTCGATATATTTTATTACTGTTGTTGATAACAGCAGCTATAATGTATTTAGACTCAGAGAGGATGTATGATTTGCCTAAATTCCTATTGCCAGTAAGGGGCAGAGCTGAGATTCAAATTCAGGTCTAAGTGACTTGAAAATTCACATTCTGTCCAATCACCCTGGCCTGTCTTCCTTACTGCCTTTCTAATTACTCCTGTTTAGCCTAGGCATTCCCAAGGCTGATATTCAAAGTCCTCATTCTCATTCCAAGGTAATCAGGAAAATTCTATATTCTTTCTATGTGGGTAAAATATCTGATTGTCAATCCATGAACCACAAAAATAATATTTTCTTTGCAAACACTAACATAACCTCATTATGTTATATAACTCATATAGACTTTCTAAGACTACTTGACTTCTCTATTTTGGTATTCTCTAGTTCCCATAGCAGAATTTATTAATCTATGATCCATAAATGGATTTCAGGAGTTTCCTAATACCCTGAAATTGTATGTAAAGTTCTATGTTTATGTGCATTTGAGGGATAATGGCACATATCTTCCAAATGCTTTTAAAAAGGATTCACGATCCAAAAATCCAAGAACCATGGTTATGAGTGACTCCATGGCAATACTCAAATGCTCCAACGACAGCCAATTTAAGTATATGTTCTAGGTTCATGGACTCTCATACTTGAGGTCCAGAGACACTGACCTAAAACCTGCTTCAGCCAGACTCTGCACTCAAAATTCATCTACTCTTATCAAAACCGTGCTGATAAAAATTCTAGCCACTATAATGTTTATCTAACACAATTACAGTTAAAATCATAACAGGGTTGTTGGAAAACATTACAAATTAAATATATCATTATTCTAAAATAATGAATTGCTTGAGAGTTAAATATGTTCAGAGAGAAAAATATGTAGCTTGCTTTACTATATATTTAAATAAATCATAAAGCTACAGCAATTGGAACAGTGTGATACTAGCACAAGAAGAGAGGTATAGATTAGAAGCAACCTAAAAACCCATAAACTGGAGATTCGTTAACAAATTATGGGACATCCATACAACAGAACAGTTTTTATCCATTAAGACAAGACATATCTGTATATATATTTGCATGGGAAAATGTTCAAAATACATTGCTAAGTAAAAAAAGCAGGTTCAAAACAATGGAAAAAAGTTAAGAATATGGATTTTGTTGTCAAACAGATTTGGGCTCAAGTCCTGGCTCTGCCAATTTCTAGCTGTGTAATTTTGGGGCAGCTACTTAACCTAAGTTTGTCTCTATAAAATTGGGATAGTAACTCCAATTCAATATACGGTGATTGTGAGGATTAAATGAGAAAATACATGTAAAGTAACTGCCACAGTTCCAGGTACATGGTAAATATTCCATAGATATTAAGTATTATTATTTATGGCAGAATGCACAATGTGATTCCATTTGTGGTTCTGAAACTATATATAATACACATAAATAAATGTACTCATAAAATGAAACTGGATAGATGCCTTAACAATTTGGTAGCAATAGAAATCAGGAAGATTGGATTCCAGAGAGACTTTCCCTTTCTGCCTTCTTTTAAAAAAATATAATGCTGTTTTATTTATTTTTAACCAATAAATATCATCTTTAAGATAGGAAAAAAAAATAAAGGTATATTCACAGGGTGAGGGGGAAGGGAGGACTTCATCTATCCTCTGCCCACCATCTATAATCCTAAAATTTGGTGGCTAACTGGATAGGCTTGGCAGTTTATCAAGGTGACTCACTCTTATTCTGCAATAATGATAGCTTCCAAGCCTGGTACTTCTCTCTAGCCAAACCCACTACCCTAATACCTGAAGTTAACACCCAGATGAGCTGACCTGTGCTGGTTGGGTGGCTTTAACACACACAGCCAACAATGCACTCAGACCAAAAGAATGGGGGGGCAAAGCCTCCAGCTCAAAATGGTCTGGTTAGAAGTCCACTAATACAGCTTCCTCCTGCTCCAACCAAATATCCCCTTTAAACATCCCAAATAGAGGAAAGTCCTACCTACACTTTCACTCATGAAACAGACCTCCATTGTATTCTAAGTTGAAATTAAATATCTGCCTGAATCAGAATATTAAGCATTTGTTTCTCTACTAGATGAATGCTGCTGTTTATGGAGACCAGAGTAGTGATCACTGACTACCATCTTTCTACATACTTCAGTGACTAAAACTTCCAGAAAAGAGTCAGGCAACACAGAAGCAAACTAAGACACCTGGCAGCAATGCTCTGATGGCTGAGCGAGTATGTGTGGGAGGGTGGCGGGGGAATGTCCTCTAAGAATTAAAATGATTGTTTAATTCTAGCAATCACCTGTTAGAATGTATGTTGGCAGCTGTTGGTTTTCAGTTATGTGATTCACTGACGTAAACAGTGGAAACTTAAAACAGCAATGTTCCTGGCCCATCAGCTATAAAGTGGCAACCGGGATGGACACCCATTCATTTCTGAGGTATAGGTCTCAGCGGAGGATTTGACTATTACTAAGAAGAAGACAACTGTCCCTATGATTTCTGTAAATAAGTCTGAATGGATTTCACCATGTTCAAGGAAGGACAAAGGGAAGAGGAAAAGCCCACAAATCTGATTTTAATAAAAAGGCTCCTGAATAAGGAGAGTCATAAAGGAAGAGGAAAACGATCTCTCTCTCTCTCTCTCACACACACACACACACACACACACACACACATCACTCTCTCAATTGATAGACACTGAGGTTGTTTATACTTTAAAACTATTACAAATAAAGCTTCTATAAACAGTCTTATACATGTACTTCAGTAAACTTATGTATGCATTTCTCTTGAGCATATACCTAAGACTGGAATTGCTCCACTCTCAGGTCACACATTTACTCAAACTTCATATACATTGCTGATCAGTTTTCAAAAGCAGATGTACTAATTTACACTCCCATCAACACTGTCTCAGAATTCCATTTGCTTCACATTTCCTCCAACGTTCGGTACTGTCAGTTTTCTTAATTTATGGTAAGTGTGTAGTATCTCATAGTCTGAATTTGCATTTCCCTAATGATTACTGGGGGATTTCATCTCTTATGAGGTACTTGTTCAAGCCTTTTGCCTATTTTTCTATTGGGCTGCCTTTTTCTTATTTATAGTTCTTGGCATATTCTGTAGACAAGTTCTTTATTAGATACTGCAAATATGTTCTTTCACTCTGTAGCTTACCTTTTCAAATTTTGTTTAGCAAAAGTCCTAATTTTAATGTAGCCCAATTTTAAAATCTTTTCCTTTACTGTTCTTTGTGTCGTGTTTAAAAAAATATTTGTCTATTCCAAGGTCATGAAAATATTCTATGTTATATTATAGATGTTTTATTCTATAAGAGTTTCACGTTTTACTCTTTGTAAACTTCACTTTTTGTGTATAGTGTGAGGTGGGTGAGAATTTATTTTCTCTCCCACAAGGATATCCAACTGACCCAACACCTTTTCTTTCTTTTTTTTTTGGCTGTGTCAGGTCTCAGTTGCAGCACGTGGGATCTTCGCTGAGGTGTGCGGGATCCTTTGCTGTGGCACTCGGGCTTCTCTCTAGTTGTGGCGTGAAGGTTTTTCTTTCTCTACTTGTGCTCGGGCTCCAGGGTGCATGGGCTCCGTAGTTGTGGCACATGGGCTCCAGAGCACATGGGCTTTGTAGTTTGCGGCACGTGGGCTCTCTTGTTGAGGTACACGAGCTCAGTAGTTGTGGTACACAGGCTTAGTTGCCCCATGGCATGTGGCATCTTAGTTCCCCGACCAAGGATCGAACCCGCATCCTCTGCATTGGAAGGCAGATTCTTCACCACTGGACCACCAGGGAAGTCCCCCAGCATCATTTCTTGATAAAAGTATTCCTTTTCCATTACTATGCAGTGCCATCTCTACCACAAATCAAAGTGTATTTGTGTCTGTATACCCATTCTGTTCCATTGGTCAATTTGTCTATCCTTGCCTGTCTTAATCACTGCAGATTTATAATAGTCTTGATATAAGGTTCATGATTACGAAGTCCTCCATCTTTGTTCTTTGAGACTGTCTTGCTTATTTTGGGACCTCTGCATTTCCATGTAAAACTTAGTTTGTCAATCTCTACAAAAAACAAAACGATGGGATTTTGGGATCTCGCTGAATCTATAGATCAATTTAGAGAGATATGACATCTTTAAAATATCGAGTCTTCCAGTCAAAACATGGTGTAACCTTCCATTTATTTAATTATTTATTAATTTCTCTAAAGAAATGCTTTATAGTTTTCTGTGTAGAAATTTTAGTGTAACTTTCAATAGATTTATTCCTAGGTGTCTGAATTTTTAAAATGCCACTACAACTGGCATCTTTTTAAAAAAATTTCCTTTAAGTTCTGGATTATGAAATACAAATCATTTTTTATATTGACCTTGTATCCAACAACCCAGATGACTTCATACACTAATTCCAATGGTCTATATCCCAAATTCTGTAATGTTTTCTAAATACACAGCATGCTGTCTGTGAATAATGTCACTTTCATTTTATCTTATTTAATGTAAGAATTATATAAGACCGAATAGAAGCAGTGATAGTAAGCATGACTGGTTCTGTTCCCGATATGAGGGGGAAAGCATTCAGTATTTCATCATTAGGTATAATTGCTTATGTAGGTTTTCTTTTAGATACCCTTTCTCAGATTAAGGAGATTACCCTCTGTTCCTAGAGGTCTTTTTTTTTAAATCATAAGTAATCAAATATTATCAAAACCTTTCCCCAATGTTTAAAGATGTATGATTTTTCTCCTTTATTCTGTACATTAATTTTTAATATCAACCTACTTTGCATTCCTACAATTTTAGTCATATCATATTATCATTAATATTTATTACTGGGTTCAGTTTGTTAATATTTTATTTAAGATTGTGCATTTATGTTCATGAAAGAGATTTGTATTTAACTCTTCTTCCTTATATTGCATGGTTTGGGTATCAGGACTCTTCTGACCTCATAAAACCAGTTGGCAAGTTTTCCCCCTTTTTCTGTTCTGTAGAAGAATGTGCATAAGACTTTAATTGTATAGTGAAGTTACCTGGGCCAGGAGTTTTCTTTATAATAGGGTTTTAAATAATGAGTTCAGTTTCTTCAGTAGATACAGGACTAATGAGGTTTTTAAATTTCTCTTTACATTAGCTTTGTTAAGTAGTCTTTAAAGATATTTGTTCATTTCACATTTTTCAAATTACTGTCATAAGTTGTTTATAATATCCCCCTATTAGCATATTAATGTCTGTTGGATCTGTACTCCTCTTTCATTCCTGGTGCTAGTTTTGGGCTTCCTTTTCACTCTTTCACCAGTCTTGCTAAGAACTTACAAATCTTATTAGTGTTTTCAAAGAAGTGACTCTTGGCCTTTTTGAGCCTCTTTATTACATGTTTCTTTCTTTTCTATTTTATTAATGTCTGCTCTCATCTTTATTCGTTTTTCCATTACTTTCGCTGGGTTCTTTTCCCAACTTCTTCAGATGGATACTTTGAGAACACTGATTCTACCCTTTCTTATTTTGGATATATACATTTGAGACTATAGATTTATAGAATTTGATTGTATACATCAGAAAAGAACACAACAAATTTTGAAATATTGTATTTTCATTATCATAGGGTTAAAACATTTTATTTCCATTATGACTTCTTCCTTAAAACATAACATCTTTTAGAAGTGTACTGTTTAATTTCCAAATAGAAATTTTCTAGTAATCTTTTCATTATTGATTGCTGATTTTAATTCCATAGTGGTCAGATAACATATTCTTTATGATTTCAATCATTTGAAATGTGTTCATTTGCTATATGGCTAATAATATGGAAAATTTTGGTAAACGTTAAATTGGTACTTGATAAGAATGTACAACTGGGTCACACTCCTTAATCACATTGTTTAAGTCTTCTATATTCTTACTAAAATTTTGTCTGCTTGTTCTATCAATTACTAAAAGAAGTATTAAAATATTTTATCATGACTGTAGATTTGGGTCTTTTTAAAAAACTTTTTAGTTCTATCAGTTTTTGCTTTATATATTTTGAAGTTATGTTATTAGGCATATACAAACTTAAAATTATTTTATCCTCCTGGTAGATTGAACATTTAGCATTATGAAATGCTTCCTTATAACTCCTTTAAAGTCTATTTTGATATTACTATAATACAGTGGCTTTTTTTTTGAGAGGGGTGGTATATATTTCTCCATCCTTTACTTCCAATTTTTCCATGTCTTCATATTTAAGATGTATCTTACAAGCAGCATAGAGGTAGGTTTTAAAAATCCAATCTGACATTCTCTGTCTTAACTAATTTTTAAAAAATTTATTGAGATGAAATTCACATAAACATAAAATTAACCATTTTAAAGTAATTTAGTACTAAGCCTTCATACTGTGATGCGACCACCACCTCTATGGACTTCTAAAACATTTCAATCACTTTAAAGTAAAACCGTGTACTCATTAAGCAGTTTGCCCCCATTCTCCCCTCCCACTAGCTCCTGGCAACCACCAATCTTCAGTTCTCTCTATGAATTTACCTACTCTGCATGTTTTACACATATGGAATCATACAATATATGTGACCTTTATGTCTGGGTTCCTTCACTTAGCATAATATTTTCAAGGTTGATCCACATCTGGCATCTGCATTCATTTACTTTTTAAGGCTGAATAATATTCATTGTTATGTATATACCACAATTTGTTTATCTACTCAACCCCTGATGGACATTTGGGCTGCTTCTATCTTCTGGCTATTGTGAATAGTGCTGCTATAAACATGCATGTACACATATTTGTTTGAGCACCAGTTTTCAATTCTTTTGGAAATATCAATCTGGGAGTGGAACTGCGGGGTCACATGTTAATTCCATGTTTAACTCTTTGAGAAACTCTTTGTCTTTTAACTGGAGTATTATATCATTTTAAATTATGTCATTATCACCCCCATTGTGCTATTATTGTCATGTATTTTAACTGTACCTCTATATATTAAAGTCATAAGACATTTTAATTTTGCTATGTTTTTACCTTTTATTTTGAAATAATTTCAAACTTAAAGAAAAACTACAATAATAGAGAATGTCTGTACACATAGATTCATTAAAGTATCATTTTGCCGTATTTGTTTTATCCTTTATCTTTATATGTATGCATATACACAAGAAAATATAGGCATAATATTACATCTGTATATTGCCATAGGTATTGCCAGAATTCAGTGATAGACTAGATATGAGAAATGATGGAAACAGAATGTGTCAAAAACGATTAAGTTTTTGGTTTGCATAATCTAACAGACAGTGGTACAATTCACTGAGCTAAGAAACCCTGAAGAGAATCAGGTTTGAGGGAGTTTGATTTCAGATGTGCTAACTTTTGAGTTGTCTTTGAGAAACACATGAGATGTCAAGTCAGGAATTAAATATACTAGCCTGGAGTTCAGAGGACAGATTGGGGTTAGAGATACAAATCTGGAAGCTATTTGTATTTAAATAGTAATTGTATCAATGGATATGGATGGCATCACATAGAAAGAGAATTGAGAGAAGAGATGAGAGCCTAAGACTCAACTTTAAGTAACGCCAATATTTAATAGCAAAGGTATAAGAAGATGAGCCTGCAAAAGAAACTGAGAAGTTGCTAGAGAAGTAGGAGGGAAACCAGGAGAATGTGGTCATGGAATCCAAGGGAAGAGTAGTTCAGGCAACGACCCAACAGTGTCCAATACTACTGACAAATCAAGATGACTGAAAATGTTCCTTGGATTTAACAATGCAAAAGCCACTAATGACCCTGGTGTAACCTGTTTGACTTTAACGAGCAGATAAACCAGATAGACAGAACTGAGTTATTAGGAGGTAGAAAAAAATAACACTTTCAAGAGGTTTTAAAGAAGGAGAATAGAGAAAATATGGTAATTGAAGGATGAGAAGTGTGGTATTCAGTAAGAAGTGTTTTTTAAGATTAAAAAAGACATCTTTAAATAGTTGATGCAAACGGTCTAGTTTGAGAGGGACGAGTTGTATATACAAGAAGGAACTACTGGTGATTGAAATACAACTTTGTGAATACACTAAAAACCACTGAATTATATATATTAAAAGAGTTGGGCTTCCCTGGTGGCGCAGTGGTTGAGAATCTGCCTGTCAATGCAGGGGACACAGGTTCGAGCCCTGGTCTGGGAAGATCCCACATGCCACGGAGCAACTGGGTCCATGTGCCACAATTACTGCGCGTCTGGAGCCTGTGCTCCGCAACAAGAGAGGCCGCGATAGTGAAAGGCCCGCGCACCGCAATGAAGAGTGGCCCCACTTGCCACAACTAGAGAAAGCCCTCGCACAGAAACGAAGACACAACAAAGCCATAAATAAATAAATAAATAAATTTTTTTAAAAAATGGCTTTGTAACTCGAAATGTCACTGTGTTAAGAAAACACATAAGGAGCTTCTTCTTAATCTTCATAAATTACATTGCCTATCCAAATTTTCAGGTTAGTGAAGATGAAATTGATCCTAAAGCCTATGACTTCTCATATGTGCATCTATTCCAGCTTCACATCTCCTACCACATTCCTTTTCCAATCTCAGACAGAAACTTCAAAACCCTTTCTCTAGTGCAAAGCTAAAATGATAGTTTGATGAATATAGGTCAGAAACAGCTAAGGACAATATATATGCATTTACCTCTTTTTTTGGAGGCCACCTAAAGGAAATAATTTCCTTAGACCTTTTTTTTCTTAAAAAAATTAATAATACATTGCTATGAAAAAAAAATCAAGTAACAGAGAGGTATAGAGGGTAAAGAGTCAAAGTGCCCACCCCAATCACTCACTCTCACAGCCACTAGTCCCTTTCCAAACACTTTACCGTTAAAAACCTTTTTCAGTTTCCAAATGTTTACTGTTAAAACATAACAATTGAGCATATTTCCATACCTCTTTTGATGCACTTATAAAAATACAGCTATCATTTTTTACAAAAACCGGATTATACTATAAATATTGTTGTTTGTAACTTACTTTTTTTTAAGGCAAAAGTAGTTATAATGTAAAAATATTCACTAATAAATAAACTACTTAAAATAACTCATCCTAAAATGTCTTTCCCTGCTTAATATTGGTCTTTATCCCCACGAACTGTCAGATTGTTATATTATGATATCAAGCAAACTGTTGGTAAAATTGTATCGAGGAGACCTCCATTTTCACTACTAATGAACTAAGTGATTCAGAGTAACTGCGCCTATAAAGACAACAATAAAGCAGGCCTAAATAGAGAAAATATCTTCTTAACAGTACCAAGGACCTAAAAAGGTAGTGAGGCATTACTAGACCAAGAAAAGGGTAGGGGAAGGCCTAAGACTCTTCTACCCTGGGGTGGAGGGTAGAGGGCTGGTGGCTGCTCTAAAGCAGTGATCCTCAAACCTTGTGTAGCGTGCATAACAGGAGAGCCTGTTAAAACACATCCCCAGAGATTCTGATTTAGTAGATCTGTAGCTTGCATTTCTAAGAAGCTCCCAGGTGATGGTGATGCTGCTGGTGTGAGGACCACACTTTAATTGTGCCTGATCTAGACTAGAGACTGGACAGCAGGGGATGAGGAAAGTATAAAAATGATGTAAGGGGGCTTCCCTGGTGGCGCAGTGGTTGAGTCCGCCTGCCGATGCAGGGGACACGGGTTCGTGCCCCAGTCTGGGAAGATCCCACATGCCGTGGAGCGGCTAGGCCCATGAGCCATGGCTGCTGAGCCTGCGCGTCCGGAGCCTGTGCTCCGCAACGGGAGAGGCCACAACAGTGAGAG
>NC_041215.1:79394254-79419361 GCF_002837175.3 Physeter macrocephalus
CCTCCCCCTCTCTCACACACACACACACACACACACACACACACACACACACACACACATATCACTCTCTCAATGAATTATTTGGCATACTTGGCAGAATGCAAAAAGAGCGCCTATGAAACAAGAGCATGAGTCCATAAATAGAGAACAGAGTGAGGTTAGAAAAAAATGGATGAGATGTCAAGAGAGTTGATGAACTAAGACAGATTTTTAAGGAAGCCAAAATCAAAGCCGGAAAATAAAAATCCAAGTTGGAGATTCACCTGATATGGCAGAATATAATCAGTGGTTTGAAGGTCAAACTTGAAAAGGGGTTATACTGAAGTATAACATATACTCAGTGTAACATACAAAAGTGTACAGCTTAATGAAGTATCACAGAATGAACATATGCATGTAACTACCACCTGATGAACACACAGAATATTACCAGTAATGCAGTCACAATGCTCCACTCCTCTCAAGAGATAAGCACTATCCTGGCTTTTTTACACCACAAATTAGCCCGTTATTAAAATTTATGGAAATAGATTCATAAAATACGTATTGTTGTGTCCAGCTTCTTTCGTTCAACATTGTTCGTGAAATTCATCCACGTTGTTAAATATAGTCGTAGTGTGTTCTTTCTTTGCCATGTAATATTCCTCTGTAGGAATATACCCCAATTTGCCTATTCTACTATTGATAGACACTGAGGTTGTTTATACTTTAAAACTATTACAAATAAAGCTTCTATAAACAGTCTTATACATGTACTTCAGTAAACTTATGTATGCATTTCTCTTGAGCATATACCTAAGACTGGAATTGCTCCACTCTCAGGTCACACATTTACTCAAACTTCATATACATTGCTGATCAGTTTTCAAAAGCAGATGTACTAATTTACACTCCCATCAACACTGTCTCAGAATTCCATTTGCTTCACATTTCCTCCAACGTTCGGTACTGTCAGTTTTCTTAATTTATGGTAAGTGTGTAGTATCTCATAGTCTGAATTTGCATTTCCCTAATGATTACTGGGGGATTTCATCTCTTATGAGGTACTTGTTCAAGCCTTTTGCCTATTTTTCTATTGGGCTGCCTTTTTCTTATTTATAGTTCTTGGCATATTCTGTAGACAAGTTCTTTATTAGATACTGCAAATATGTTCTTTCACTCTGTAGCTTACCTTTTCAAATTTTGTTTAGCAAAAGTCCTAATTTTAATGTAGCCCAATTTTAAAATCTTTTCCTTTACTGTTCTTTGTGTCGTGTTTAAAAAAATATTTGTCTATTCCAAGGTCATGAAAATATTCTATGTTATATTATAGATGTTTTATTCTATAAGAGTTTCACGTTTTACTCTTTGTAAACTTCACTTTTTGTGTATAGTGTGAGGTGGGTGAGAATTTATTTTCTCTCCCACAAGGATATCCAACTGACCCAACACCTTTTCTTTCTTTTTTTTTTGGCTGTGTCAGGTCTCAGTTGCAGCACGTGGGATCTTCGCTGAGGTGTGCGGGATCCTTTGCTGTGGCACTCGGGCTTCTCTCTAGTTGTGGCGTGAAGGTTTTTCTTTCTCTACTTGTGCTCGGGCTCCAGGGTGCATGGGCTCCGTAGTTGTGGCACATGGGCTCCAGAGCACATGGGCTTTGTAGTTTGCGGCACGTGGGCTCTCTTGTTGAGGTACACGAGCTCAGTAGTTGTGGTACACAGGCTTAGTTGCCCCATGGCATGTGGCATCTTAGTTCCCCGACCAAGGATCGAACCCGCATCCTCTGCATTGGAAGGCAGATTCTTCACCACTGGACCACCAGGGAAGTCCCCCAGCATCATTTCTTGATAAAAGTATTCCTTTTCCATTACTATGCAGTGCCATCTCTACCACAAATCAAAGTGTATTTGTGTCTGTATACCCATTCTGTTCCATTGGTCAATTTGTCTATCCTTGCCTGTCTTAATCACTGCAGATTTATAATAGTCTTGATATAAGGTTCATGATTACGAAGTCCTCCATCTTTGTTCTTTGAGACTGTCTTGCTTATTTTGGGACCTCTGCATTTCCATGTAAAACTTAGTTTGTCAATCTCTACAAAAAACAAAACGATGGGATTTTGGGATCTCGCTGAATCTATAGATCAATTTAGAGAGATATGACATCTTTAAAATATCGAGTCTTCCAGTCAAAACATGGTGTAACCTTCCATTTATTTAATTATTTATTAATTTCTCTAAAGAAATGCTTTATAGTTTTCTGTGTAGAAATTTTAGTATAACTTTCAATAGATTTATTCCTAGGTGTCTGAATTTTTAAAATGCCACTACAACTGGCATCTTTTTAAAAAAATTTCCTTTGCCACTACAACTGGCATCTTTTTAAAAAAATTTCCTTTAAGTTCTGGATTATGAAATACAAATCATTTTTTATATTGACCTTGTATCCAACAACCCAGATGACTTCATACACTAATTCCAATGGTCTATATCCCAAATTCTGTAATGTTTTCTAAATACACAGCATGCTGTCTGTGAATAATGTCACTTTCATTTTATCTTATTTAATGTAAGAATTATATAAGACCGAATAGAAGCAGTGATAGTAAGCATGACTGGTTCTGTTCCCGATATGAGGGGGAAAGCATTCAGTATTTCATCATTAGGTATAATTGCTTATGTAGGTTTTCTTTTAGATACCCTTTCTCAGATTAAGGAGATTACCCTCTGTTCCTAGAGGTCTTTTTTTTTAAATCATAAGTAATCAAATATTATCAAAACCTTTCCCCAATGTTTAAAGATGTATGATTTTTCTCCTTTATTCTGTACATTAATTTTTAATATCAACCTACTTTGCATTCCTACAATTTTAGTCATATCATATTATCATTAATATTTATTACTGGGTTCAGTTTGTTAATATTTTATTTAAGATTGTGCATTTATGTTCATGAAAGAGATTTGTATTTAACTCTTCTTCCTTATATTGCATGGTTTGGGTATCAGGACTCTTCTGACCTCATAAAACCAGTTGGCAAGTTTTCCCCCTTTTTCTGTTCTGTAGAAGAATGTGCATAAGACTTTAATTGTATAGTGAAGTTACCTGGGCCAGGAGTTTTCTTTATAATAGGGTTTTAAATAATGAGTTCAGTTTCTTCAGTAGATACAGGACTAATGAGGTTTTTAAATTTCTCTTTACATTAGCTTTGTTAAGTAGTCTTTAAAGATATTTGTTCATTTCACATTTTTCAAATTACTGTCATAAGTTGTTTATAATATCCCCCTATTAGCATATTAATGTCTGTTGGATCTGTACTCCTCTTTCATTCCTGGTGCTAGTTTTGGGCTTCCTTTTCACTCTTTCACCAGTCTTGCTAAGAACTTACAAATCTTATTAGTGTTTTCAAAGAAGTGACTCTTGGCCTTTTTGAGCCTCTTTATTACATGTTTCTTTCTTTTCTATTTTATTAATGTCTGCTCTCATCTTTATTCGTTTTTCCATTACTTTCGCTGGGTTCTTTTCCCAACTTCTTCAGATGGATACTTTGAGAACACTGATTCTACCCTTTCTTATTTTGGATATATACATTTGAGACTATAGATTTATAGAATTTGATTGTATACATCAGAAAAGAACACAACAAATTTTGAAATATTGTATTTTCATTATCATAGGGTTAAAACATTTTATTTCCATTATGACTTCTTCCTTAAAACATAACATCTTTTAGAAGTGTACTGTTTAATTTCCAAATAGAAATTTTCTAGTAATCTTTTCATTATTGATTGCTGATTTTAATTCCATAGTGGTCAGATAACATATTCTTTATGATTTCAATCATTTGAAATGTGTTCATTTGCTATATGGCTAATAATATGGAAAATTTTGGTAAACGTTAAATTGGTACTTGATAAGAATGTACAACTGGGTCACACTCCTTAATCACATTGTTTAAGTCTTCTATATTCTTACTAAAATTTTGTCTGCTTGTTCTATCAATTACTAAAAGAAGTATTAAAATATTTTATCATGACTGTAGATTTGGGTCTTTTTAAAAAACTTTTTAGTTCTATCAGTTTTTGCTTTATATATTTTGAAGTTATGTTATTAGGCATATACAAACTTAAAATTATTTTATCCTCCTGGTAGATTGAACATTTAGCATTATGAAATGCTTCCTTATAACTCCTTTAAAGTCTATTTTGATATTACTATAATACAGTGGCTTTTTTTTTGAGAGGGGTGGTATATATTTCTCCATCCTTTACTTCCAATTTTTCCATGTCTTCATATTTAAGATGTATCTTACAAGCAGCATAGAGGTAGGTTTTAAAAATCCAATCTGACATTCTCTGTCTTAACTAATTTTTAAAAAAGTTATTGAGATGAAATTACAAGAGGGAAGAGATATGGGAACATATGTATATGTATAACTGATTCACTTTGTTGTAAAGCAGAAACTAACACACCATTGTAAAGCAATTATACTCCATTAAAGATGTTAAAAAAAATCCAATCTGACATTGTCTGTCTTAAGTAATTTTTAAAAAATTTATTGAGATGAAATTCACATAAACATAAAATTAACCATTTTAAAGTAATTTAGTACTAAGCCTTCATACTGTGATGCGACCACCACCTCTATGGACTTCTAAAACATTTCAATCACTTTAAAGTAAAACCGTGTACTCATTAAGCAGTTTGCCCCCATTCTCCCCTCCCACTAGCTCCTGGCAACCACCAATCTTCAGTTCTGTCTCTATGAATTTACCTACTCTGCATATTTTACACATATGGAATCATACAATGTATGTGACCTTTATGTCTGGGTTCTTTCACTTAGCATAATATTTTCAAGGTTGATCCACATCTGGCATCTGCATTCATTTACTTTTTAAGGCTGAATAATATTCATTGTTATGTATATACCACAATTTGTTTATCTACTCAACCCCTGATGGACATTTGGGCTGCTTCTATCTTCTGGCTATTGTGAATAGTGCTGCTATAAACATGCATGTACACATATTTGTTTGAGCACCAGTTTTCAATTCTTTTGGAAATATCAATCTGGGAGTGGAACTGCGGGGTCACATGGTAATTCCATGTTTAACTCTTTGAGAAACTCTTTGTCTTTTAACTGGAGTATTATATCATTTTAAATTATGTCATTATCACCCCCATTGTGCTATTATTGTCATGTATTTTAACTGTACCTCTATATATTAAAGTCATAAGACATTTTAATTTTGCTATGTTTTTACCTTTTATTTTGAAATAATTTCAAACTTAAAGAAAAACTACAATAATAGAGAATGTCTGTACACATAGATTCATTAAAGTATCATTTTGCCGTATTTGTTTTATCCTTTATCTTTATATGTATGCATATACACAAGAAAATATAGGCATAATATTACATCTGTATATTGCCATAGGTATTGCCAGAATTCAGTGATAGACTAGATATGAGAAATGATGGAAACAGAATGTGTCAAAAACGATTAAGTTTTTGGTTTGCATAATCTAACAGACAGTGGTACAATTCACTGAGCTAAGAAACCCTGAAGAGAATCAGGTTTGAGGGAGTTTGATTTCAGATGTGCTAACTTTTGAGTTGTCTTTGAGAAACACATGAGATGTCAAGTCAGGAATTAAATATACTAGCCTGGAGTTCAGAGGACAGATTGGGGTTAGAGATACAAATCTGGAAGCTATTTGTATTTAAATAGTAATTGTATCAATGGATATGGATGGCATCACATAGAAAGAGAATTGAGAGAAGAGATGAGAGCCTAAGACTCAACTTTAAGTAACGCCAATATTTAATAGCAAAGGTATAAGAAGATGAGCCTGCAAAAGAAACTGAGAAGTTGCTAGAGAAGTAGGAGGGAAACCAGGAGAATGTGGTCATGGAATCCAAGGGAAGAGTAGTTCAGGCAACGACCCAACAGTGTCCAATACTACTGACAAATCAAGATGACTGAAAATGTTCCTTGGATTTAACAATGCAAAAGCCACTAATGACCCTGGTGTAACCTGTTTGACTTTAACGAGCAGATAAACCAGATAGACAGAACTGAGTTATTAGGAGGTAGAAAAAAATAACACTTTCAAGAGGTTTTAAAGAAGGAGAATAGAGAAAATATGGTAATTGAAGGATGAGAAGTGTGGTATTCAGTAAGAAGTGTTTTTTAAGATTAAAAAAGACATCTTTAAATAGTTGATGCAAACGGTCTAGTTTGAGAGGGACGAGTTGTATATACAAGAAGGAACTACTGGTGATTGAAATACAACTTTGTGAATACACTAAAAACCACTGAATTATATATATTAAAAGAGTTGGGCTTCCCTGGTGGCGCAGTGGTTGAGAATCTGCCTGTCAATGCAGGGGACACAGGTTCGAGCCCTGGTCTGGGAAGATCCCACATGCCACGGAGCAACTGGGTCCATGTGCCACAATTACTGCGCGTCTGGAGCCTGTGCTCCGCAACAAGAGAGGCCGCGATAGTGAAAGGCCCGCGCACCGCAATGAAGAGTGGCCCCACTTGCCACAACTAGAGAAAGCCCTCGCACAGAAACGAAGACACAACAAAGCCATAAATAAATAAATAAATAAATTTTTTTAAAAAATGGCTTTGTAACTCGAAATGTCACTGTGTTAAGAAAACACATAAGGAGCTTCTTCTTAATCTTCATAAATTACATTGCCTATCCAAATTTTCAGGTTAGTGAAGATGAAATTGATCCTAAAGCCTATGACTTCTCATATGTGCATCTATTCCAGCTTCACATCTCCTACCACATTCCTTTTCCAATCTCAGACAGAAACTTCAAAACCCTTTCTCTAGTGCAAAGCTAAAATGATAGTTTGATGAATATAGGTCAGAAACAGCTAAGGACAATATATATGCATTTACCTCTTTTTTTGGAGGCCACCTAAAGGAAATAATTTCCTTAGACCTTTTTTTTCTTAAAAAAATTAATAATACATTGCTATGAAAAAAAAATCAAGTAACAGAGAGGTATAGAGGGTAAAGAGTCAAAGTGCCCACCCCAATCACTCACTCTCACAGCCACTAGTCCCTTTCCAAACACTTTACCGTTAAAAACCTTTTTCAGTTTCCAAATGTTTACTGTTAAAACATAACAATTGAGCATATTTCCATACCTCTTTTGATGCACTTATAAAAATACAGCTATCATTTTTTACAAAAACCGGATTATACTATAAATATTGTTGTTTGTAACTTACTTTTTTTTAAGGCAAAAGTAGTTATAATGTAAAAATATTCACTAATAAATAAACTACTTAAAATAACTCATCCTAAAATGTCTTTCCCTGCTTAATATTGGTCTTTATCCCCACGAACTGTCAGATTGTTATATTATGATATCAAGCAAACTGTTGGTAAAATTGTATCGAGGAGACCTCCATTTTCACTACTAATGAACTAAGTGATTCAGAGTAACTGCGCCTATAAAGACAACAATAAAGCAGGCCTAAATAGAGAAAATATCTTCTTAACAGTACCAAGGACCTAAAAAGGTAGTGAGGCATTACTAGACCAAGAAAAGGGTAGGGGAAGGCCTAAGACTCTTCTACCCTGGGGTGGAGGGTAGAGGGCTGGTGGCTGCTCTAAAGCAGTGATCCTCAAACCTTGTGTAGCGTGCATAACAGGAGAGCCTGTTAAAACACATCCCCAGAGATTCTGATTTAGTAGATCTGTAGCTTGCATTTCTAAGAAGCTCCCAGGTGATGGTGATGCTGCTGGTGTGAGGACCACACTTTAATTGTGCCTGATCTAGACTAGAGACTGGACAGCAGGGGATGAGGAAAGTATAAAAATGATGTAAGGGGGCTTCCCTGGTGGCGCAGTGGTTGAGTCCGCCTGCCGATGCAGGGGACACGGGTTCGTGCCCCAGTCTGGGAAGATCCCACATGCCGTGGAGCGGCTAGGCCCATGAGCCATGGCTGCTGAGCCCGCGCGTCCGGAGCCTGTGCTCCGCAACGGGAGAGGCCACAACAGTGAGAGGCCCGCGTACCACAAAAAAAAAAAAAAAAATGATGTAAGGAACACACATAAGACCATAGAATCCATGGGATATTAACCCCTCATTCCATCTTCCCTTCTCACCTTCACCTCAGAAGGTTTGGGACCCCACTGCTGCTCTTGGCCACTTTTACCTAGACTCATCTGCCGATCCTCAGAAAAAAAAAAAAAATGATGTAAGGAACACACATAAGACCATAGAATCCATGGGATATTAACCCCTCATTCCATCTTCCCTTCTCACCTTCACCTCAGAAGGTTTGGGACCCCACTGCTGCTCTTGGCCACTTTTACCTAGACTCATCTGCCGATCCTCAGGAAAGAGCTAGGACGCCAAAGCTCTTTGATTTATGACAGAGGAGGCACCTCACTGGAGTAGGGAAAGGACAGTCCTTTTTTTAAATTTTTATTTATTTTATTTATTTTTATTTTTGGCTGCGTTGGGTCTTTGTTGCTGCGCACGGGCTTTCTCTAGTTGCGGCGAGCAGGGGCTACTCTTCCTTGCAGTGCATGGGCTTCTCATTGTGGTGGCTTCTCTTGTTGCAGAGCATGGGCTCTAGGTGTGCAGGCTTCAACAGTTGTGGTGTGCGGGCTCAGTAATTGTGGCTTGTGGGCTCTAGAGCGTAGGCTCAGTAGTTGTGGTGCACGGGCTTAGTTGCTCTGCGGCATGTGGGATCTTCGCGGACCAGGGCTCGAATCCGTGTCCCCTGCATTGGCAGGCGGATTCTTAACCACTGCGCCACCAGGGAAGCCCAGGACAGTCTTTTTTAAAAATGGTGCTGGAACAACAGGTTTTCCATATGGGGGGAAAAAGATCAAATTGGATGACTGCCTTAAACTACTTACAAAAAATGAATTCCAGGTGGGTTAATGAGCTAAGTGTGAAAGATAAAACAATAATGCTTTTAGAATACAAGAGATTATCTTGATGACCTTAAGGTAGGAAAGTTTCTGAAACAAGACAGGAAAACACTAACCTTAAAATTAAAACCTGGTCATCAAAAGATACTATTAAAAAGATTAAAAATAAAAGCCACAGAATGGGAGAACATATTTGCAATCCATTCAAAGCAAATGACTAATATCCAAAATATATAAGTAACCTTCTTCTCACACACACACACACACACACACACACACACACACACACACACACATATCACTCTCTCAATGAATTATTTGGCATACTTGGCAGAATGCAAAAAGAGCGCCTATGAAACAAGAGCATGAGTCCATAAATAGAGAACAGAGTGAGGTTAGAAAAAAATGGATGAGATGTCAAGAGAGTTGATGAACTAAGACAGATTTTTAAGGAAGCCAAAATCAAAGCCGGAAAATAAAAATCCAAGTTGGAGATTCACCTGATATGGCAGAATATAATCAGTGGTTTGAAGGTCAAACTTGAAAAGGGGTTATACTGAAGTATAACATATACTCAGTGTAACATACAAAAGTGTACAGCTTAATGAAGTATCACAGAATGAACATATGCATGTAACTACCACCTGATGAACACACAGAATATTACCAGTAATGCAGTCACAATGCTCCACTCCTCTCAAGAGATAAGCACTATCCTGGCTTTTTTACACCACAAATTAGCCCGTTATTAAAATTTATGGAAATAGATTCATAAAATACGTATTGTTGTGTCCAGCTTCTTTCGTTCAACATTGTTCGTGAAATTCATCCACGTTGTTAAATATAGTCGTAGTGTGTTCTTTCTTTGCCATGTAATATTCCTCTGTAGGAATATACCCCAATTTGCCTATTCTACTATTGATAGACACTGAGGTTGTTTATACTTTAAAACTATTACAAATAAAGCTTCTATAAACAGTCTTATACATGTACTTCAGTAAACTTATGTATGCATTTCTCTTGAGCATATACCTAAGACTGGAATTGCTCCACTCTCAGGTCACACATTTACTCAAACTTCATATACATTGCTGATCAGTTTTCAAAAGCAGATGTACTAATTTACACTCCCATCAACACTGTCTCAGAATTCCATTTGCTTCACATTTCCTCCAACGTTCGGTACTGTCAGTTTTCTTAATTTATGGTAAGTGTGTAGTATCTCATAGTCTGAATTTGCATTTCCCTAATGATTACTGGGGGATTTCATCTCTTATGAGGTACTTGTTCAAGCCTTTTGCCTATTTTTCTATTGGGCTGCCTTTTTCTTATTTATAGTTCTTGGCATATTCTGTAGACAAGTTCTTTATTAGATACTGCAAATATGTTCTTTCACTCTGTAGCTTACCTTTTCAAATTTTGTTTAGCAAAAGTCCTAATTTTAATGTAGCCCAATTTTAAAATCTTTTCCTTTACTGTTCTTTGTGTCGTGTTTAAAAAAATATTTGTCTATTCCAAGGTCATGAAAATATTCTATGTTATATTATAGATGTTTTATTCTATAAGAGTTTCACGTTTTACTCTTTGTAAACTTCACTTTTTGTGTATAGTGTGAGGTGGGTGAGAATTTATTTTCTCTCCCACAAGGATATCCAACTGACCCAACACCTTTTCTTTCTTTTTTTTTTGGCTGTGTCAGGTCTCAGTTGCAGCACGTGGGATCTTCGCTGAGGTGTGCGGGATCCTTTGCTGTGGCACTCGGGCTTCTCTCTAGTTGTGGCGTGAAGGTTTTTCTTTCTCTACTTGTGCTCGGGCTCCAGGGTGCATGGGCTCCGTAGTTGTGGCACATGGGCTCCAGAGCACATGGGCTTTGTAGTTTGCGGCACGTGGGCTCTCTTGTTGAGGTACACGAGCTCAGTAGTTGTGGTACACAGGCTTAGTTGCCCCATGGCATGTGGCATCTTAGTTCCCCGACCAAGGATCGAACCCGCATCCTCTGCATTGGAAGGCAGATTCTTCACCACTGGACCACCAGGGAAGTCCCCCAGCATCATTTCTTGATAAAAGTATTCCTTTTCCATTACTATGCAGTGCCATCTCTACCACAAATCAAAGTGTATTTGTGTCTGTATACCCATTCTGTTCCATTGGTCAATTTGTCTATCCTTGCCTGTCTTAATCACTGCAGATTTATAATAGTCTTGATATAAGGTTCATGATTACGAAGTCCTCCATCTTTGTTCTTTGAGACTGTCTTGCTTATTTTGGGACCTCTGCATTTCCATGTAAAACTTAGTTTGTCAATCTCTACAAAAAACAAAACGATGGGATTTTGGGATCTCGCTGAATCTATAGATCAATTTAGAGAGATATGACATCTTTAAAATATCGAGTCTTCCAGTCAAAACATGGTGTAACCTTCCATTTATTTAATTATTTATTAATTTCTCTAAAGAAATGCTTTATAGTTTTCTGTGTAGAAATTTTAGTGTAACTTTCAATAGATTTATTCCTAGGTGTCTGAATTTTTAAAATGCCACTACAACTGGCATCTTTTTAAAAAAATTTCCTTTAAGTTCTGGATTATGAAATACAAATCATTTTTTATATTGACCTTGTATCCAACAACCCAGATGACTTCATACACTAATTCCAATGGTCTATATCCCAAATTCTGTAATGTTTTCTAAATACACAGCATGCTGTCTGTGAATAATGTCACTTTCATTTTATCTTATTTAATGTAAGAATTATATAAGACCGAATAGAAGCAGTGATAGTAAGCATGACTGGTTCTGTTCCCGATATGAGGGGGAAAGCATTCAGTATTTCATCATTAGGTATAATTGCTTATGTAGGTTTTCTTTTAGATACCCTTTCTCAGATTAAGGAGATTACCCTCTGTTCCTAGAGGTCTTTTTTTTTAAATCATAAGTAATCAAATATTATCAAAACCTTTCCCCAATGTTTAAAGATGTATGATTTTTCTCCTTTATTCTGTACATTAATTTTTAATATCAACCTACTTTGCATTCCTACAATTTTAGTCATATCATATTATCATTAATATTTATTACTGGGTTCAGTTTGTTAATATTTTATTTAAGATTGTGCATTTATGTTCATGAAAGAGATTTGTATTTAACTCTTCTTCCTTATATTGCATGGTTTGGGTATCAGGACTCTTCTGACCTCATAAAACCAGTTGGCAAGTTTTCCCCCTTTTTCTGTTCTGTAGAAGAATGTGCATAAGACTTTAATTGTATAGTGAAGTTACCTGGGCCAGGAGTTTTCTTTATAATAGGGTTTTAAATAATGAGTTCAGTTTCTTCAGTAGATACAGGACTAATGAGGTTTTTAAATTTCTCTTTACATTAGCTTTGTTAAGTAGTCTTTAAAGATATTTGTTCATTTCACATTTTTCAAATTACTGTCATAAGTTGTTTATAATATCCCCCTATTAGCATATTAATGTCTGTTGGATCTGTACTCCTCTTTCATTCCTGGTGCTAGTTTTGGGCTTCCTTTTCACTCTTTCACCAGTCTTGCTAAGAACTTACAAATCTTATTAGTGTTTTCAAAGAAGTGACTCTTGGCCTTTTTGAGCCTCTTTATTACATGTTTCTTTCTTTTCTATTTTATTAATGTCTGCTCTCATCTTTATTCGTTTTTCCATTACTTTCGCTGGGTTCTTTTCCCAACTTCTTCAGATGGATACTTTGAGAACACTGATTCTACCCTTTCTTATTTTGGATATATACATTTGAGACTATAGATTTATAGAATTTGATTGTATACATCAGAAAAGAACACAACAAATTTTGAAATATTGTATTTTCATTATCATAGGGTTAAAACATTTTATTTCCATTATGACTTCTTCCTTAAAACATAACATCTTTTAGAAGTGTACTGTTTAATTTCCAAATAGAAATTTTCTAGTAATCTTTTCATTATTGATTGCTGATTTTAATTCCATAGTGGTCAGATAACATATTCTTTATGATTTCAATCATTTGAAATGTGTTCATTTGCTATATGGCTAATAATATGGAAAATTTTGGTAAACGTTAAATTGGTACTTGATAAGAATGTACAACTGGGTCACACTCCTTAATCACATTGTTTAAGTCTTCTATATTCTTACTAAAATTTTGTCTGCTTGTTCTATCAATTACTAAAAGAAGTATTAAAATATTTTATCATGACTGTAGATTTGGGTCTTTTTAAAAAACTTTTTAGTTCTATCAGTTTTTGCTTTATATATTTTGAAGTTATGTTATTAGGCATATACAAACTTAAAATTATTTTATCCTCCTGGTAGATTGAACATTTAGCATTATGAAATGCTTCCTTATAACTCCTTTAAAGTCTATTTTGATATTACTATAATACAGTGGCTTTTTTTTTGAGAGGGGTGGTATATATTTCTCCATCCTTTACTTCCAATTTTTCCATGTCTTCATATTTAAGATGTATCTTACAAGCAGCATAGAGGTAGGTTTTAAAAATCCAATCTGACATTCTCTGTCTTAACTAATTTTTAAAAAATTTATTGAGATGAAATTCACATAAACATAAAATTAACCATTTTAAAGTAATTTAGTACTAAGCCTTCATACTGTGATGCGACCACCACCTCTATGGACTTCTAAAACATTTCAATCACTTTAAAGTAAAACCGTGTACTCATTAAGCAGTTTGCCCCCATTCTCCCCTCCCACTAGCTCCTGGCAACCACCAATCTTCAGTTCTCTCTATGAATTTACCTACTCTGCATGTTTTACACATATGGAATCATACAATATATGTGACCTTTATGTCTGGGTTCCTTCACTTAGCATAATATTTTCAAGGTTGATCCACATCTGGCATCTGCATTCATTTACTTTTTAAGGCTGAATAATATTCATTGTTATGTATATACCACAATTTGTTTATCTACTCAACCCCTGATGGACATTTGGGCTGCTTCTATCTTCTGGCTATTGTGAATAGTGCTGCTATAAACATGCATGTACACATATTTGTTTGAGCACCAGTTTTCAATTCTTTTGGAAATATCAATCTGGGAGTGGAACTGCGGGGTCACATGGTAATTCCATGTTTAACTCTTTGAGAAACTCTTTGTCTTTTAACTGGAGTATTATATCATTTTAAATTATGTCATTATCACACCCATTGTGCCATTATTGTCATGTATTTTAACTGTACCTCTATATATTAAAGTCATAAGACATTTTAATTTTGCTATGTTTTTACCTTTTATTTTGAAATAATTTCAAACTTAAAGAAAAACTACAATAATAGAGAATGTCTGTACACATAGATTCATTAAAGTATCATTTTGCCGTATTTGTTTTATCCTTTATCTTTATATGTATGCATATACACAAGAAAATATAGGCATAATATTACATCTGTATATTGCCATAGGTATTGCCAGAATTCAGTGATAGACTAGATATGAGAAATGATGGAAACAGAATGTGTCAAAAACGATTAAGTTTTTGGTTTGCATAATCTAACAGACAGTGGTACAATTCACTGAGCTAAGAAACCCTGAAGAGAATCAGGTTTGAGGGAGTTTGATTTCAGATGTGCTAACTTTTGAGTTGTCTTTGAGAAACACATGAGATGTCAAGTCAGGAATTAAATATACTAGCCTGGAGTTCAGAGGACAGATTGGGGTTAGAGATACAAATCTGGAAGCTATTTGTATTTAAATAGTAATTGTATCAATGGATATGGATGGCATCACATAGAAAGAGAATTGAGAGAAGAGATGAGAGCCTAAGACTCAACTTTAAGTAACGCCAATATTTAATAGCAAAGGTATAAGAAGATGAGCCTGCAAAAGAAACTGAGAAGTTGCTAGAGAAGTAGGAGGGAAACCAGGAGAATGTGGTCATGGAATCCAAGGGAAGAGTAGTTCAGGCAACGACCCAACAGTGTCCAATACTACTGACAAATCAAGATGACTGAAAATGTTCCTTGGATTTAACAATGCAAAAGCCACTAATGACCCTGGTGTAACCTGTTTGACTTTAACGAGCAGATAAACCAGATAGACAGAACTGAGTTATTAGGAGGTAGAAAAAAATAACACTTTCAAGAGGTTTTAAAGAAGGAGAATAGAGAAAATATGGTAATTGAAGGATGAGAAGTGTGGTATTCAGTAAGAAGTGTTTTTTAAGATTAAAAAAGACATCTTTAAATAGTTGATGCAAACGGTCTAGTTTGAGAGGGACGAGTTGTATATACAAGAAGGAACTACTGGTGATTGAAATACAACTTTGTGAATACACTAAAAACCACTGAATTATATATATTAAAAGAGTTGGGCTTCCCTGGTGGCGCAGTGGTTGAGAATCTGCCTGTCAATGCAGGGGACACAGGTTCGAGCCCTGGTCTGGGAAGATCCCACATGCCACGGAGCAACTGGGTCCATGTGCCACAATTACTGCGCGTCTGGAGCCTGTGCTCCGCAACAAGAGAGGCCGCGATAGTGAAAGGCCCGCGCACCGCAATGAAGAGTGGCCCCACTTGCCACAACTAGAGAAAGCCCTCGCACAGAAACGAAGACACAACAAAGCCATAAATAAATAAATAAATAAATTTTTTTAAAAAATGGCTTTGTAACTCAAAATGTCACTGTGTTAAGAAAACACATAAGGAGCTTCTTCTTAATCTTCATAAATTACATTGCCTATCCAAATTTTCAGGTTAGTGAAGATGAAATTGATCCTAAAGCCTATGACTTCTCATATGTGCATCTATTCCAGCTTCACATCTCCTACCACATTCCTTTTCCAATCTCAGACAGAAACTTCAAAACCCTTTCTCTAGTGCAAAGCTAAAATGATAGTTTGATGAATATAGGTCAGAAACAGCTAAGGACAATATATATGCATTTACCTCTTTTTTTGGAGGCCACCTAAAGGAAATAATTTCCTTAGACCTTTTTTTTCTTAAAAAAATTAATAATACATTGCTATGAAAAAAAAATCAAGTAACAGAGAGGTATAGAGGGTAAAGAGTCAAAGTGCCCACCCCAATCACTCACTCTCACAGCCACTAGTCCCTTTCCAAACACTTTACCGTTAAAAACCTTTTTCAGTTTCCAAATGTTTACTGTTAAAACATAACAATTGAGCATATTTCCATACCTCTTTTGATGCACTTATAAAAATACAGCTATCATTTTTTACAAAAACCGGATTATACTATAAATATTGTTGTTTGTAACTTACTTTTTTTTAAGGCAAAAGTAGTTATAATGTAAAAATATTCACTAATAAATAAACTACTTAAAATAACTCATCCTAAAATGTCTTTCCCTGCTTAATATTGGTCTTTATCCCCACGAACTGTCAGATTGTTATATTATGATATCAAGCAAACTGTTGGTAAAATTGTATCGAGGAGACCTCCATTTTCACTACTAATGAACTAAGTGATTCAGAGTAACTGCGCCTATAAAGACAACAATAAAGCAGGCCTAAATAGAGAAAATATCTTCTTAACAGTACCAAGGACCTAAAAAGGTAGTGAGGCATTACTAGACCAAGAAAAGGGTAGGGGAAGGCCTAAGACTCTTCTACCCTGGGGTGGAGGGTAGAGGGCTGGTGGCTGCTCTAAAGCAGTGATCCTCAAACCTTGTGTAGCGTGCATAACAGGAGAGCCTGTTAAAACACATCCCCAGAGATTCTGATTTAGTAGATCTGTAGCTTGCATTTCTAAGAAGCTCCCAGGTGATGGTGATGCTGCTGGTGTGAGGACCACACTTTAATTGTGCCTGATCTAGACTAGAGACTGGACAGCAGGGGATGAGGAAAGTATAAAAATGATGTAAGGGGGCTTCCCTGGTGGCGCAGTGGTTGAGTCCGCCTGCCGATGCAGGGGACACGGGTTCGTGCCCCAGTCTGGGAAGACCCCACATGCCGTGGAGCGGCTAGGCCCATGAGCCATGGCTGCTGAGCCTGCGCGTCCGGAGCCTGTGCTCCGCAACGGGAGAGGCCACAACAGTGAGAGGCCCGCGTACCACAAAAAAAAAAAAAAAAATGATGTAAGGAACACACATAAGACCATAGAATCCATGGGATATTAACCCCTCATTCCATCTTCCCTTCTCACCTTCACCTCAGAAGGTTTGGGACCCCACTGCTGCTCTTGGCCACTTTTACCTAGACTCATCTGCCGATCCTCAGGAAAGAGCTAGGACGCCAAAGCTCTTTGATTTATGACAGAGGAGGCACCTCACTGGAGTAGGGAAAGGACAGTCCTTTTTTTAAATTTTTATTTATTTTATTTATTTTTATTTTTGGCTGCGTTGGGTCTTTGTTGCTGCGCACGGGCTTTCTCTAGTTGCGGCGAGCAGGGGCTACTCTTCCTTGCAGTGCATGGGCTTCTCATTGTGGTGGCTTCTCTTGTTGCAGAGCATGGGCTCTAGGTGTGCAGGCTTCAACAGTTGTGGTGTGCGGGCTCAGTAATTGTGGCTTGTGGGCTCTAGAGCGTAGGCTCAGTAGTTGTGGTGCACGGGCTTAGTTGCTCTGCGGCATGTGGGATCTTCGCGGACCAGGGCTCGAATCCGTGTCCCCTGCATTGGCAGGCGGATTCTTAACCACTGCGCCACCAGGGAAGCCCAGGACAGTCTTTTTTAAAAATGGTGCTGGAACAACAGGTTTTCCATATGGGGGGAAAAAGATCAAATTGGATGACTGCCTTAAACTACTTACAAAAAATGAATTCCAGGTGGGTTAATGAGCTAAGTGTGAAAGATAAAACAATAATGCTTTTAGAATACAAGAGATTATCTTGATGACCTTAAGGTAGGAAAGTTTCTGAAACAAGACAGGAAAACACTAACCTTAAAATTAAAACCTGGTCATCAAAAGATACTATTAAAAAGATTAAAAATAAAAGCCACAGAATGGGAGAACATATTTGCAATCCATTCAAAGCAAATGACTAATATCCAAAATATATAAGTAACCTTCTCAAATTATTGAGAAAAAGACACTGATCCAATAGAAAATGAGCAAAATAATTAGAACAAGCAGTTGACAAAAGAGGAAATCCTAAAGGGCCAATCAATATTTAAAAAGGTCTCCAATCTTACATAACTAGAGAACTGCAAATGAGAACCATAACCAAATACCATTACACAGCTATCAAACTGCAAAAATGAAAAAATCTGATAATACCAAGTATTGACAACAGGATAAACTCTCACAGACCAGGAAAACAGTGTTATCTAGTAAAGTCGAAGATATACATATACTACTGACTTCTGTAATAAATATAAGGCTTAGACTACCCTTACATGCATCAGGATGTAAAAGAATGTTCACAGCTGCATTGCTCATGATTATAAAAAACTTTGAGGCAAAATTCAAATGCCCACTGACAGTAGAACAGATCTTAAAATTATGGTATATTTTTTCAATGAAATATTTTACATTAAGAAAAACAAATGGGGCTTCCCTGGTGGCACAGTGGTTGCGCGTCCACCTGCCGATGCAGGGGAACTGGGTTCGCGCCCCGGTCTGGGAGGATCCCACATGCCACGGAGCGGCTGGGCCCGTGGGCCATGGCCGCTGAGCCTGCGCGTCCGGAGCCTGTGCTCCGCAACGGGAGAGGCCACAGCAGAGGGAGGCCCGCATACCCCAAAAAAAAAAAAAAAAAAAAAGAAAAACAAATGAATTAAAGATAAATGTAACATAAATGAACTGTACAAAATAATGCTGAATGAAAATGCTCATATAAATAGATACAACATGATACCATTTATATAAAGTTTGCACTCAGGAAAATAATTCATATCATTGCAGGTGGCACATACACCGATAAGGATATTATTATAAATTTCAGGATTATGGTTAGCTGTGGGAAGACAGAAAGTTTTAAGACTGGTAAGTGATGGAGATATTTTGGGGTGCTAAACAATATTCTATTTCTTGACCTGCAAGTAGGTTTTACTCCCGTTTGTTTCACAACTATTTGTTAAACTATACATATGAGGTTAATGCATCTTTTGGTACATATTTTACAATTTTTAAAAGCATAAAAAAAAAACCCAACATATTGGCCCTGTAGTTGGACTAATATGGTTGAAAAACTTGATCTATAAATTACCAAGTATGAAATCTTGAGCAATTCACAAAACCTCTTGAAACTTGGCCTTCCTCAGTTTTAACACGGAGATAATAATATATACCTTGCATGTTGTGAGATTTAAATAACATATATAAAAAGTGCCCAACAGTGCCTGGCTCAATAAATAGAAATATAAGATGTTCCTACACTGAAGGATTCTGTATTGTAAAGATGTTAATTTTTTCCAAATTGCGTTACAGACCCAACCAGAGCCCTATTTTTGCTAACAACAAACTGAAAAAAAATTTCTAAAAGCCATCTGTTTTACCATACTTACAAGTATTGGCTTTGCTACAAGATAATCTATAGCATGAATTCACAATAGGTGTAATATTACTCCCAGAGGGGCAAAAATTGGTTCTTGGGGGTGAAAAAAAACTTCGTTATTAAAATGTTTTGTGGCTCTCCAAAGCTCAAGTCTATCCAACAAATTCTTACTTGTTAGTGTTTAATTTCTCTCATTAGGGAGAAATTTAATTAATTGAAATTTAATTCAATTTTTTTCCTTAGGGACAGTGATAATTTAAAAAAAAGGTTGAGAAACACGAATCTATAATTTATTCTGAAGCAGCTGAATCTAATATGAGGAAAGAAAATGATGAAATAATCACAGTTTTTGGAAATAAGAAGAAGTAATAACACTCAGCATTCTAGTTTTCTTTGCGAAGGCCAGGAAATGGTAACCCAAGAATTTCAGAAGAACATGATGCCTCTTTTCCCCATTTAAGTAAAAGCAAGATCGACAAATTTATTTTGAAGACGGTTAATGCTTCTGAAATATATATGGATGTCAGTAAGTTTCAATTAACTAAAGGATGACTGCATAAGGCTTTACTCTAATCAGAAACCATGCTGTCTGGGGCAAAGGAATTGCCTTCAATCCCAACATCTGTCTCATGACGTTTTCCCCGTTTACAGAAAGGGATATCTTTCATACCCACATGTGAAATCCCCTTTTCCATCCTAAATCTTGTACAATTTCCTCACACAAATCGCTCTCCTTTCTCCATTCTATTTGAATAGGGGAAAAGTGAAATAAGTATGATGTTAAGAAAAGTAAAATGACTTGGGCTCACTCCAGACTCTCAAGGAAATCAGTAGCACAACACAGGTCTCCCTGTTCCAAGACCAGGCACTTTCGACCATAATTTATTGGTAGTGTGACTATGTTTAGAGGTTGATTCTGTAATTGATTTCTTCCTATTAGAGTTCCCTAATCAAAGGTGTGTTTTCCAAACTTATTAAAAATAAATGAGAAAGCAAAAAGATAATCAGTTTCCAAAAATGAGAAAATAAAAAATAAACATATTAAAAACACATGAAAAGTTAAAAAGAAAGAAATCTCTTCCTATAACAAAAAAACATAAAAAGCAAGAACAGTTTGTGGAAGATGTTAATTAATGAGAAAATATATAATTAAGGCTGCTTTTTTAAGGTAAAAGACAATTTGATGATATTTAAACTAAAAGCTTCAAAACAGATTTTGAAACATTTCCTACAATATTACTAACAATTATTCACTATAATGTGATAGAAAACACATTTGAATATTAAAGACAATGATGTGTTTTCACTCCATAAAAGATTAAAATTATCTGTCTACTTTAATAGTGCATTCATTCGGTCAATCACTGTGGAAGACCAATTCCTTATGTAAATCACTTCTTCAAATCCACAAAACTCGTATTCAGTCCTTTATCTAAATCCAGTAAGTTTTCATCATAAAACCCCACATCTCCAACACCAAAAATTGAGGATATACATAGTAACCATAAAATACTCAACATTACTGCTATATATGGTTTCCTAAGAACACCTTAAACAGCCTGTCACCACAATCCTTTTCTGCCAAGACAAAACAAGGTTTCTCAACAATTTAACAGAAATGATCCTTGAATCCTAAAATTCCATAACAATATTAGTTATTGTATGTGCTTTACTTTAAAAATTTAATCAAGGAAAATGAACTCAAATACCTAAAGAAGCTGTAGATTTTACTTACATATTCAGGTTTTAGTTTTTTATCTCCTCCTCTCACAGCCACTTTTTCTAGTTTATCTATAATGGGCCCAATCATTTCCTCATCTTTAAGCTGAAGCTCTTCATGTATAATTTCTATATCTCGAATAGGATCTACACTTCCTTCAACATGTGTGATATCATCATCTTCAAAAGCACCTAAAATAAATTAAAGGGAAGCAATTCAATAAACAAATAACACAGAAGGTCATTATTCGAGTGAGTCAAGATTCCTAGAAGGTTAACAATTTATTCAAGTTATTCTGAATTCTTACAAGTAGGACAGAGTATTTTTTTTTCCTATTTAGTACTATTTAGGGCACTAGCAGCAAAACAGTAATTCAAGATCCTCAACGTTTCAAAAACTGATTGAAATAAATAAAATTATGATCTTTAAAGAAAGAAAATTATGCTCCAGAACTACTGGTATTTTCAGGTTTGGTACATTAAAAGATACTGTATTCTAGGCATGAGAGCCTGAAGTTCTAAACTGCACTATTAGGGTTTCCAAGGGAAACTGGATTTGGGGCGGGGGTGGTGAAATCATCTGGCAGACCTCTTCCCTGCTTCAATGTACTTTATCACTGTGGTTCTGACGGTGATTAGATAATGAACCACTCAGACACACAATTTACACAGCAGCTAATTTCATCGGTCTGATTTGAGGGTATGGTTTTTAGGGGACTATCAAAGAAGCAGATGAAGGTGCATTCGTCATATATGAGTGACAACCATTCACACTATCTGAACAAAATGGTGCTGGCCCTTATTAGAAACACATGTTATTATCACATATTTAAAGTGCAGTTGAAGCCATAATTTCAAATTGCCAACTGGAAACATAAGGGTAAAACAACCAGACATTACTCAAGCATGTGTACTGACTTTATGCCCTTTTGAAGACATAATGTGGCAACATAATTCAACTGGGATTTACTCAAATTATCAGATAACAGTATCACAAAAATGAACAAATACTAAGAAATATTATAAACAGAAAGCAATGATATACCCACAAAACAATAAACACATTTATAAACAAGTTAATTTAATTAAAATTACCAAATAGATTATATTCCCAAAATGAGATGCTTTCAAACATACAGTATCAATTATTTTAGATAGAGGTATCATAGGAATCCTGAAAGACAGTTTGATTGAGTTTGATAAGAGAAAAACAGTGACTACTGTTTTAAATATAATTCCCCAGAATTAAAAATAATTAATCTGTTCATATCTTAACATGGAAATATTCAGTAATAATAATTTTTAAAGTAAATTATTACAATTAAATATAACTATTTAAAATAATACTTAAGTATTCTCGGCAAACAATCGATGTTATATAGTACCTGATTCATACGAACAAAATTAGCAAGAAATGAGGAGGTACATTATATCTTACTAGTACACACACCAGACAATGGTTTAGGTAAATTTTTTGAATACCTGAAAAGTATGAAAAAAGTTTCCCTGGAAGCACAATACTATTCACTTCTTATCATGATGAGGCAACTTACACAAATAGCACAATAAAACAGGAAAACTGAAAATAAAAGTTAGTTTCCTGGCACGCCAATCAACAAAGGAAACATGGTCAGTTCAGTGATAGAAATAAAAAACTGTTTATGATACTCAGAATGAAAAATTTCTTATATAGTCATCTTGATGTAGGGGCTAATGAGTAACTATAGTGACGTCCTCAACAACATCCCTACAGTAAATGCATCAGCAGATTTTAAATGGCAATTTCTTAATTTCAGCCCTCATTTTTTAATTTATTTTTTTAACTTATTTATTTATTTATTTTTGGCTGTGTTGGGTCTTCATTACTCTGCATGGGCTTCATCTAGTTGTGGTGAGCGGGGGCTACTCTTCGTTGTGATGCACGGGCTTCTCATTGCAGTGGCTTCTCTTGTTGCAAAGCACGGGCTCTAGGCGCACAGGCTTCAGCAGACGCAGTACGTGTGCTCAGTAGTTGTGGCACACGGGCTAGTTGCTCTGCGGCATGTGGGATCTTCCCAGACCAGGGCTCGAACCCATGTCCCCTGCACTGGCAGGCAGATTCTTTTTTTTTTTAAACGTCTTTATTGGAGTATAATTGCTTTACAATGGTGTGTGTTAGTTTCTGCTTTATAACAAAGTGAATCAGTTATACATATACATACATCCCCATATCTCCTCCCTCTTGAGTCTCCCTCCTACCCTTCCTATCCCACCCCTCTAGGTGGACACAAAGCACAGAGCTGATCTCCCTGAGCTATGCGGCTGCTTTCCACTAGCTACCTATTTTACATTTGGTAGTGTATATATGTCCATGCCACTCTCTCACTTCGTCCCAGCTTACCGTTCCCCCTCCCCATGTCCTCAAGTCCATTCTCTATGTGGCAGGCAGATTCTTAACCACTGTACCACCAGGGAAGTCCCAGCCCTCAATTTTAATTAAGTGGATAACAGAAACTGAATTGCATTGTTGTTCCTATGCCTGAAAGTTAGTGTTCCTATTTTATTCATTTGTATATGAGGTGGTAACATATTATGCAAATAACTTAAATTTATTTTTAAAAATAAATAGTACCAAAAGTTAAGATAAAAATGAACTGAAGGGAACATTAAAGTTATCCTTCAAAACTGAATAGCCCTGTGATCAACTGAGGCCTAAAAGAGCTGTAAACTATAAGCTTACAGAAAATTTGGTGGCCATTGGGGCAACTTCCCATTTCTTACAACTAAAAAATCAGAGATTACTTTCCAAAGACGTGCTCCTGGGTCAACAGACATCACTGTACACTCACATCATAACATTCTTTCATATCTTTTTTAGTACAAGATTTACTGGTTAAGAATAAGGGCTTTAGGGACTTCCCTGGTGGTCCAGTGGTTGGGACTCCACAATCCCAATGCAGGAGGCCGGGGTTCGATCCCTGGTCAGGGAACTGGATCCTACATGCCACAACTAAAGATCCCAAGTGCAGCAAATGACAATCCCAAGTGCCGCAACTAAGACCTGGTGCAGCCAAATAAATAAATAAATATTTTTTTTAAAAAAAGAATAAGGGCTTTAACAGCCCTGCTGGTCATAAAATCTTAGACAAATCACTGAACCTCTAAGGATCTCATTATCATATCTTTAAAATGAAGATATTTCTACCTTTCAGAGGATGGGTATGATTAAATTGGATAATATATGTAAAGTGCTTAACAGAGAACTCTTTCAGTAACTGGGGCATATACTATTTTTTTTAAGATGTAGGAATTAGTAATTCAGAAGAAACTCCATAGTAATATACTCAAACATTAATTTTGAATATCATTTCATGTCACTAAATTCACCTTGGAACAGTTTATAATAAACTTTGCGAGTTTACAGGTTTTTCCCCCACTAATTCTTACTAGTTCACCACAATATTTTTACCCTAGTCCATGGCAAAAGTTATTTATTTCAACTTTACATTAACTAAAACAATTAGTATCATAAATGTTACAATTATTATCACAATTCCCTTTTGGGGGAAATACTTTACTGATAAAGAAGATGACTAGAGTCATCTTGAAGACTATATCATACTGAATTGCTTGATGAGAAAGTTATTTCTCTTTCAATTCTCCTTTAGTCCTTCTGACTATGTCAAGGAGAAAATGTTGGTTTGATGCCGTTGATCTTTAATGTTTAACATTTATAAATTTATAAATGTTGATAACTTTTTATCAACAGAACAGGCCTCAGCCTCAGAGCTTCTAAAGGCTAAATAATTAAATATGTAGTTTTCATTGTATTTATTTTCATTATCTTCAATTTTGGCAATTTCCCACTTACATTAGTGAAAACATTTCCTATTTAAATAAATTAAGTCAAAAATGTGAGATCACAATTTTTTTTGTAAAATCAAGAAATGTCTGAAAATATTAACTATAGTTATTTTGGTGATGGGATGTCATCTGATTTTTAAAAACTTTTTTGGTACTATTCCATATAAAATAGGATAATGTGGGCTTCCCTGGTGGCGCAGTGGTTGAGAGTCCGCCTGCCGATGCAGGG
>NC_041215.1:79420445-79453534 GCF_002837175.3 Physeter macrocephalus
GTGGGCTTCCCTGGTGGCGCAGTGGTTGAGAGTCCGCCTGCCGATGCAGGGGACACGGGTTCGTGCCCTGGTCCGGGAGGATCCCACATGCCGCGGAGTGGCTGGACCCGTGAGCCATGGCCGCTGAGCCTGCGCGTCCGGAGCGTGTGCTCCGCAACGGGAAAGGCCAGAACAGTGAGAGGCCTGCGTACCGCAAAAAAAAAAAACAAAACAAAAAAAATAAATAAATAAAATAGGATAATGTGATAGAGCATGTGTGTGCTGGGGGAAGAGGTGGCATTGCTAGGCAAACTTTCTTTTTTTCATCTTTATTGGACTATAATTGCTTTACAATGGTGTGTTACTTTCTGCTGTACAACACAGTGAATCAGCTATATGTGTACATATATCCCCATATCCCCTCCCTCTTGCGTCTCCCTCCCTCCCACCCTCCCTATCCCACCCCTCTAGGTGGTCACAAAGCACGGAGCTGATCTTCCTGTGCTATGCCGCTGCTTCCCACTAGCTATCTATTTTACATTTGGTAGTGTATATATGTCCATGCTACACTCTCACTTCATCCCAGCTTCCCCTTCCCCACCGTGTCCTCAAATCGTTCTCCACGTCTGTGTCTTTATTCCTGCCCTGCCATTAGGTTCATCAGTACCATTTTTTTAGATTCCATGTATATATGTGTTAGCATACGGTATTTGTTTTTCTCCTTCTGACTTACCTCACTCTGTATGACAGATTCTAGGTCCATCCACCTCACTACAAATAATTCAATTTTGTTCCTTTTATGGCTGAGTAATATTCCATTGTATATATGTTCCACGTCTTCTTTATCCATTCATTTGTTGATGGACATTTAAGTTGCTTCCATGTCCTAGCTATTATAAATAGTGCTGCAATGAACACTGTAGTACATGACTCTTTTTGAATCATGGTTTTCTCAGGGTATATGCCCAGTAGTGGGATTGCTGGGTCATACGGTAGTTCTATTTTTTTTTTTTTTTTTTTTCTTTCGTGGTACGAGGGCCTATCACTGTTGTGGCCTCTCCCATTGCGGAGCACAGGCTCCGGACGCGCAGGCTCAGCGGCCATGGCTCACGGGCCTAGCCGCTCCGCGGCATGTGGGATCTTCCCAGACCGCGGCACGAACCCATGTCCCCCGCATCAGCAGGCGAACTCTCAACCACTGCGCCACCAGGAAAACTCTATTTTTAGTTTTTTAAGGAACCTCCATACTGTTCTCCATAGTGGCTGTATCAATTTACATTTGCTGGGCAATACTTGTACTAGGATAGTCAGAGAAGCCTCTCTGAAGAGACGATATTGGAGCTGAGACTAGAATGGCCAGAATGAGGGAGTAATGAGAAGACCTGAAGGAAGAGAGTTCTAAGAAGTAGAAATAAGGTCAGTGTGGGTGAACCACAGCAGAGGATAGTAAATAAAGTTTAAGTTGGAGAAGTAAAGCAGTTCACAAACATTTGTAAGCCATGGGTGTTTGGATTTTATTCTAGCTATAATGGGAAGCCATTGATTAGGGAGCTTTAAATAAAAGGAAAGTAGGATGATGATATATGATTTATGACTTAAAGAAGCCACTTTGGTTACTCTCAAAAGAACAGACTCTAAGGGAGGGGACAAGAGTGATGGCAGAAAGACTAAGTTAGGGGGTAGTTGCAGTGGTGCAGATGAGTGGTAACCTGAAATAAAATTGCTGCTGTAGAGAAGATGAGAAATGTTTGTACTGGGAATATATGATAGAATGGACTAGATGTAGTTTGGAAGGTCATGACTGGAGATACAAAATTGGGAATTATCCGATGTGCTTAAAGTTATGGGTCTGGATGACATCGTACAGAGAGAGCATTCAAAAACTCAGGTGTCTGATAGGGAAGGATTTGGCAAAAGAGACTACAAAGTGGTGACAAAGTCAGTGAAAAACAAGGAGTATGCTCTTCCAGGAGGAGGGGAAAGAAAATGTTTCATGAAGAAAAGAGTATTCTCCTTTCTCCTAGAGAAAGATGATCATTGCTTCTGGCAAAGAGTAGTTCTTTGAGAAATATTTTATAATAGTTATATCCCTTCCATTAGAGTGTATTTCTTCCATATGTCAGAGATGAGAATACTATGACTCTAGGATGTAAAAATGGACCTGTTCTCTTATTTCTTATAACTGAAGAGTACGAAAGAGCTAAATTTTAGCATTGCTAAGCTCATTCAGGTTTTGAAAATATTCCTCTCTATATATACTCTGAGTGGATTAATTGCACAAGGTAAAACACTGTAAGATTTCTCAGTCTTTGAAAAAGATTCTGTCAAGAAGGTGGCCCACTTAGAAATCATAGCCACTTTCAAAGTTTCACATTCTAAGTACGCTGGCATAAACAAACACTGAAACAAAAATTGACCAACTGCAAGTTGGTCAACCAACTGGTACAGAATCATTAATTTCTTCTGTATTACTTCAGTTCTTTTTCTTTCTTTCAAACTAAATATAGTATTCTATTTAAAACAGTATATACATTAATGATCACATTTTAATAAAATTGTTTCTCTCTTTTAATAACACAGACCAAATGCTAATAAAAATAATTCCTAGGCAAGGAGCCATTGAGTAATTTTTAAATCTTCTTCTTTATCAGTTTTGTCCTGCTTAAACTTTTTATAATGAACATGCATTCTTCATAAAAACAAGTCATTTAAAAAAGTCATTCTTTTTTAAACACAATAAGCAAGTTTAACTTGTAGAAAAATTTACACAAAATCTACTTAAAATTTAGGTTTTGCAGTGACTAGCCACAGGGAGAAAACCACTATAACCATGAAAATTATTTTATATCTGTACATTTCTTTATATACATATAAAAAGGGTGACTGAAAATAATACTAACTATAGTAAAGTCTCATTATTAAACAATGTGTTATAAGAGAAATTTAACCATAAGCTAGGCTCAGGCTGGATTCCATCACAAAGATTTTTCATCCAGCAATCCTGCAATGTTTCCTTTCCCAACAAAGCACCTTTTTCAAACCTTCTTGACTTCTCTTACATTTCCGATCTTTCCTCTTCTCTCCTGCTACCCAGGAGACCTAATCTTTCTCACTTCACAGAGAAAATGTATGTCACCTTGGAATACCAAACCCCCTTTTTGTTTTTACCCAATCTTTCCTTCTTTCCAGCAGTAAAATGGAAAGCATTACCTTCTACTATTTATGTCCAATCTCTACTATCTCTGCTCTGGATCTTATCCCCTTCCAAGGAAGTTTGCTCCACAGACTGTTCTTTGTATTTCCTGAGACCTCAATCTATTATGCCTCTCTCTCCTATATTTGTATCACCACCATTTCCATCAATACTTTCCCATCAATATTTAAGTAGGCTTAAGATTCTATATTAAATCAGTCAAGTCAGTCACCCTCAGACATCAATCCCCTTTCCAGCCAAACTTCTTGGCTCCAAGCCATTCCTGCTCTCGCCACTTCTTTACCTCCTATACAAAACTTAACCCACAACAGTTTGGAATGTGCCCCCACCAGGCTATCAGAAATCGATCTCAAAAAGAACACCAATGATTTGCCTTCATGATGCTAAATCAAACAGCCATTCTTCAGGAATCTTGAATCACCTCTCAGTAGTATCTAACTTCAGAGCACTGACGAAGTCTCTTTCATTGCTTCTTTTCAACTGCATTCTCCTGATTTTCTTCTGTTTTCTCTGGCCATTTCTTCGCAGGCTATTCCTTTCCTTGCTCTAACCACCGCATAAATGTTGATATCTCTCTTAGCTCTCTCTCTTAACCCTCTATTACACACTCTTTAACAGAATTTCCAGCCCCAAACTCGCTTGATTGACTCCACTGTACTTTGAGGTAACAGCAAATAAAATGAACAAAAAATATATTTTTAGTTATTAAATAAATCATTTCTATTATAAAACGTGGTCACTAAGTGAAAACAAAATGTCAATGCTCATATTAAAGCTGTGACTTTTAAAATTTGTGTACCTCTTTACTGAGAGCCAGTCAAAATACAGACTTGGTGAGATACATTGAACTATCCACGTGGTATTGAACACTGCATCATATTTATTTCTTGGTATGATTTGGCGGAAATGAGTTGGCTATTTTCAATTATAAATGGACTGAAGATTGACCAACTTACTCATTAATTAATTCATTCAAATCCTATCTTATTCCATAAAGATTTGAGTAAGATAGATAAATCCATACTTTTAGGATGCTTAATCTAACTGGGAAAGACTTCAGAAATAAAAATATACTTCGAAAATTCAGCACTTCAGTGAACTGCTTTGCTATATTACTACTTAAATTTGGGCTATATTCAGCTTTCAGAAGCAAAGCATCCCTAGCTATACAGAAATAGATTTTAAAACACGTGATGTATTTAAGTGTACAGGCTTCACAGCAGTACTTTATAAACTACCTGTCATGGAAAACTTGATATCCCAAATTACATGTCTAGAGTTTACTTGGAAATAAGAAGGTATGTGGTCAAGATGGGCCTATTTTACTTAAGTTCTTTCCATCCTCTACCACTATACAATGCAGAGATAAGGAATTCCTTGGTATATAAGTCAATGCATAAACTGTCACCTCCTCAACATATGCAAACCACAATATGCCTTTCTAAATGTAAGTTCTCCACTTAAAGAAAGCTTGCTTATACATCTAACAATGTGCTAAGTCTTAAGAATTAAAAACAAAAATCAAAATAAGAGGACCTTAGTCTTAATAATTAGACAATTGGTTGGGAAAACAAATCTAAGCTAATAAAAAAGGAGAACAATACTCACTAGCAAGGACCTTAAATATAGGTTCAACTAATAATAACTAATCATCAAAGCCTTTAAATACAGAAATTTGGTATAGGTAAAGAAGATAAGAAAGGCATGACAAGTAACAGGAAAAAGCATCAGATAAAAAAATGAAGGTTGAAATAAAGAAGGCTTACTGGAAAGCTGACTATAGTGAGACGCTGTATTGAGGAGTGGTAGGAGACAAAAACTTAGTACATCCAGTAGGGTAAAGAATAGGGAAGTCCAAATAGCAAGGTAAGTCTGGATGGCATCTGCTAGTCAACAGGGAGGCAACATTGTTTTTTATGTTATTGAGTAACAAACAAAAAGCGGCATTTTAGAAAGACTAACCAGAAGTAGGGAACCGGCTAAAAGAGAATTGCTGTACTACAAATATGGTGATAAAGAAGTACACTAGACTACTGATGGGAGATATGAAGGCAGGATGCACAGTGTGACTTTAGCAAAGAAAACAATGTCAACTACACAAAAGCAATGAGAGAGAGAGAGAGAAGGAGACAGACAGACAGACAGACAGAGAGAGGTGGGGGGAAGATATCATGCCAAGGTTTCAAGTCAAAAGATCTTTATTTGCATCTAAGGTAACATTGGTACATGTAAGATTTAAGAGCCCAAATCAAGTATGGAAGCAAAAGGTATTATATAACCAAAGACTATAGAAATATCCACAAATCAATCAATGTGATATACCACATCAACAAGTTGAAGAATAAAAACCATATTATCATCTCAATAGATGCAGCAAAAGCTTTTGACAAAATTCAACACTGATTTATGATAAAAACTCTCCAGAAAGTGGACATAGAGGGAAACTACCTCAACATAATAAAAGCCATATACAACAAACCCACAGCAAACATCATTCTCAGTGGTGAAAACCTGAAAGGCATTCCCTTTAATATCAGGAACAAGACAAGCATGTCCACTTTTGCCACTATTATTCAACACAGTATTGGAAGTCCTAGCCACAGCAATCAGAGAAGAAAAAGAAATAAAAGGAATACAAATTGGAAAAGAAGAAGTAAAACTGTCACTCTTTGAAGATGACATGATACTATACATAGAAAATCCTAACGATGCCACCAGAAAACTACCAGAAATAATCAATGAATTTGGTAAGGTTGCAGGATACACAGAAATCTCTTGCATTCCTATATGCTAACAATGAAAGATTAGAAAGAGAAATCAAGGAAACAATCCAATTTACCATCGCATCAAAAAGAATAAAATACCTAGGAATAAACCTACCTAAGGGGGCAAAAGACCTGTACAGTAAGTCCCCTACATATGAACCTTCAAGTTGCAAACTTTCAAAGATGCGAACATGCGTTCGGATAAGGAGTCAAAAGAGGTCTTCAGCAACTTAGTGACCCTCAGCAAGAAGCTGGAGCTAGATCTGCAAGAGCACGACTTCACTGAACTCCTTGCTGTGCAAAATGAGGAGCTTACTAATGAAGACCTGATGGAATTGGAGGCCCACAGAAAGGACAAAGAGAGACAAGAGGAAGAAGTAAATGATGAACTGAAGAGATTCACGAAGCAGGAAATGACAAGAGGATTTTCTTTATTTGAGGAGGCACTGTTAGTTTTTGAGGCACAGGACCCAAACGTAGAATGGTACACGAAGGTTGCAGCAGCCATTAAGAATGCAATGCAGTGCTACCATGTCATCTATGACAGGAAAAAAAAGAGATATTACCCAGACATCCCTGGATCATTTTTTCAAGAGTGTAGATAGAATTGAATCCAGCAAGGAACCAGAACCCGTGCCATCAATGTCAGGCATGAGTGAAACTGCAGCTTGCCCTCCATCTCCTGTTGCTGATGATCCTTCAGCTCTACCATCTCCCACCTCCACTTCCTCCTCCAGTCAGTAACTCTTCTGGCCTGTTCACTCAATGCCAGCCCCTGTATGCCAGCTGTTGTACTGTACTACTGTACTTTTCAAGGTACCATACTGTAAGATTAAAAATGTTTTCTTTATTTTTTGTGTTTGTTTTTATGTATTATTTGTGTGAAAAGCATTATAAACCTATTACTGTACAGTACTATAGAGCTGATTGTGTTAGTTGGGTACCTAGGCTAACTTTGTTGGACTTACGAACAAATTGGACTTAAGAACGTGCTCTTGGATCGGAACTTGTCCCTATGTAGGGGATCTACTGTACTCAGAAAACTATTAAGATACTGATGAAAGAAATAAAAGATGACACAAACAGATGGAGAGACATACCATGTTTTTGGACTGGAAGAATCAATACTGTGAAAATGACTATACTACCCAAAGCAATCTGCAGATTCAATGCAATCCCTATCAAATTACCAATGGCATTTTTCACAGAATTAGAACAAAACAGAAATATAGATCAATGGAACAGGATAGAAAGCCCAGAGATAAACCTACACACCTATGGTCAACTAATCTATGACAAAGGAGGCAAGGATATACAACGGAGAAAAGACAGTCTCTTCAATAAGTGGTGCTGGAAAAACTGGACAGCTACATGCAAACGAATGAAATTAGGACACTCTCTAACACCATACACAAAAATAAACTCAAAATGGATTAAGGACCTAAATGTAAGGCTGGACACTATGAAACTCCTAGAGGAAAACATAGGCAGAATGCTCTCTGGCATAAATTGCAGCAGTATCTTTTTGGATCCACCTCCTACAGTACTGAAAATAAAAACAAAAATAAACAAATGGGACTTATATAACTTAAAAGCTTTTGCACAGCAAAGGAAACCATAAACAAAATGAAAAAGAGAACCCACAGAATGGGAGAAAATATTTCCAAACAAATGAACACAAGGGATTACTCTCCAAAATATACAAACAGCTCATGTAGTTCAATATCAAAAAAACAAACAACCCAATCAAAAGGAAAAAACAAATGGGCAGAAGATCTAAATAGACATTTCTCCAAAGAAGACATACAGATGACCAAAAAGCACGTGAAAAGATGCTCAACTTTGCTAATTATTAGAGAAATGCAAATCAAAACTAAAACGAGGTATCACCTCACACCAGTCAGAATGGCCATGATCAAAAAGTCTACAAACAATAAATGCTGGAGAGCGTGTGGATAAAAGGGAACCCTCCTACACTGTTGGTGGGAATGTAAATTGGTACAGCCACTATGGAGAACAGTATGGAGGTTCCTTAGGAAACTAAAAATAGAGCTACCATATAACCCAGCAATCCCACTCCTGGACATGTATCTGGAGAAAAATATGGTTCAAAAGGATACATGCACCCCAATATTCATTGCAGTGTTGTTTACAATAGCCAAGATGTGGACAGCTGTCCATGGACAGATGAATGGATAAAGAAGAAGTGGTACATATATATAATGAAATATTACTCGGCCATTAAAAAGAATGAAATAATGCCATTTGCAGCAACATGGATGGACCTGGAGATGGTCATACTAAGTGAAGTAAGTCAGACAGAGGAAGACAAATATTATATGATATTGCTTATATGTGGAATCTAAAAGAAGGGTACAAATTAACTTATCTACGAAACATAAACAGAGTTACAGATGTATGAAACAATCTTATGGTTACCAGGGGGTAAGGGGGGGGAGGGACAAATTGGGAAATTGGGATTGACATATACACACTACTATATATAAAATAGATAACTAATAAGGACCTACTGTATAGCACAAGGAACTCTACTCAATACTCTGTAATGGCCTATATGGGAAAAGAATCTAAAAAGAGTGGATATATGTATATGTATAACCAATTCACTTTGCTGTACACCTGAAACTAACACAACATTGTAAATCAACTATACGCCAATAAAAATTTTTTTAAAGACTCTAGAAAAAAAGAAATAAAATTATTATACAAATATATTGAATCTTAAATCACAACAGCAAAACATCCTGTGTCCTATGTGGTAAATAATAAATGTTCTGAGCATCTATATTCTAATCCAGAGTCCCACCAAAATCACTGAAAGGTTAAGGGCCACATTCCTAAACCAGTAAAAAAATAAATTATTAAATACAATGTTAGAAATCAAGACAAGGATATCCTCCTCAAAAAAATCTCTGTCTTTTCACATTTCTAATCTGTTCTTCAAAACAAAGTCCTACCTTGTGTCAGAACTATGATTCCCAACTTCCTTATAATTCTATAGCTCATTACTATTTAAAGAGAAGGGAGAGAGCTAAACTTGCATTGGCAATTCACTTAACATCTACAGCTTTATTCATAAACACTGAAAAATGTTAGTTCCTATTTATTTTTTATAAATGACATGACAAAAATTCTTTAATGTATGGGGGAAGAGTAGTTTAAAGGGGTAGTTATGGCCATAAATAAAATAAAATAAAATCTTGCCATTTGCAACAACATGGAATAAGTTAGAGGGTATTATGATAAGTGAGATAAGTCAAAGACAAATACCATATAACCTCACTTATGTGGAAACTAAAACACAAAACAAATGAACAAACAAAACAAAATGCAAATAGATTCATTAGATACAGAGACCAAACTGGGGCTGCCAGAGGAGGGGGCTGGGTGGGTGAAATAGGTGAAGGGGATTAAGAGGTACAAACTTCCAGTTATAAAATAAATAAGTCATAGGAATGTAATATACAGCATAAGAAATATGGTCAATAATATTGTAATAACTTCATATGGGGACAGATGGTTGACTTATCATGGTGATGATTTTGTAATGTATTTAAACACTGAATCACTATGTTGTAAACCTGAAACTGACATAATATTGTACATCAACTATATTTCAATTTAAAAAAAAAAGAAAAGAAAAAATGTTGCCTGCCGGCCGCAACTAAGACCTGTTGCAACAATTTTTTAAAAAAACAAATTTTATTTATTTATTTTTGGCCGTGTTGGGTCTTCGTTGCTGAGCACGGACTTTCTCTAGTTGTGGTGAGTGGGGGCTACTCTTCGTTGCCGTACGCTTGCTTATTGCGGTGGCTTCTCTTGCCGTGGAGCATGGGCTCTAGGTGCACGGGCTTCAGCAGCTGTGGCACAAGGGCTCAGTAGTTGTGGCTCACAGGCTCTAGAGCACAGGCTCAGTAGTGGTGGCGCACGGGCTTAGTTGCTCCACGGCATGTGGGATCTTCCCAGACCAGGGACCAAACCTGTGTCCCCTGCATTGGCAGGCGGATTCTTAACCACTGTGCCACCAAGGAAGTCACATACATGTGTTGCTGATTAGAAGCAACACATTACAATATTATACAATATAATTATTTTAAATGTACAGAACACCAGAAAACTCTACCTAACAGTTACTGGTATTGTACTTATATTGTAGATAATTAGACGTTCACACCATTAAAGAATCCTTAAAGTCACTTAAAAGTTATGAATTATAACCCAGAGTCAACACCTGTACTTAATTATATTCAATTGCTCAACGGTTTTACATTTTTAGTTGCTGCAACGTATCAACTCTTTCCAAAGAAGCAGGCAGAAAAGTACCTTAATGAGAACTAACATTCATCTCTGAACAAGATTTTCACTTATTCTATATAATAGATACTTAGATGTATAAAAGCTAAATTTAATCAATGGTATTTTGAATTGATATTTATTGAGATTCTGCTCTACTTCCAATGTTGAGCAAGCTGTTTTTGCTGTATTTAATCTTCCCAATAACTATCTTACTAACTTCCTAATTTCTAAAACATCACTTAGCCTTCTGTCACTAGAAAAGGTGCTCTATAAACTGACCTTGCCCTACTCTCACTCTCCACAAATCCTCAGCTAAAGTCAAACTCTTGTACTGACTCCCTAAGCCCATCTGAAAGTTCTTAATATTCAACTGTCAGTAAACTTTTGCCCACTCCCTTCCCTGGGACTCAAAGATACATATTCTTTCTTTCTATTACAAATCACATCCATCCCTAAAATGCATAGCTTAACTTCCCCTCATCAGCACAATAATTCTAGAGGAGTCCAGGTCTAAGAGATCTCTACCATCCTTGGATCAGAAGAGGAGCTGAAGACACTTGTTTGGAATAAGGTGTGGTAAAACAGGTGATTTAATATATTACCCTAAATATGACTCCTGGGAAAATCCATTTTTGTATCTTTTTAAAGAATAATGTTGTAAGGAGAGAAAATGCAAATGAAGTAATGAACAAAACTAGAATTCTAACTTTATTACCAGCACTGTAAGCAATGAATAAAAGGAGTCATGTGAACTCTGCCCTTTAAGAAATAAACTAAATGACAAATCAGAGCTTTAATTTTTCTAATGTTGGTGCCCATTAATATCCCACACCTTTCAATCAAACTGACCTACATTCAATGCTCTCATTTTAAATTTTCAATGCTGTTAGTCATCATTCTGCATGCAATATTCTTCCTCCCCATTTCTGCCTTTCAAAAAAAGTTACATCTCTTTCGCGACCTTAAGTAGATGTCACTGAAATGGTATCTCCACGGTGATGCCTTCTCTAACCATATCCTGACCTGTAGCATGTATATCTAATATTAGAATATGTGATTCTATCTTCTACTGATTTAAGTTCAAGGATTCTGTCTTAAACGCCTTTCTGGTTCCTTCCAGTTCCTTAATCAGAGTTGATATACAATTAGGTACAAGGTGAAATGAAGAGTAATGGAATCAATGAATGAATGAATGTCTCGAGCACTTTTTAGCACTCAGAATGAAAAACTGTTAGAGGAGAACGACAGATTCTAGATGAAGTTAGACACGCAGCACAACAGCAAAGGATCAATTTCACAGCACACAAGTACTGTGTTTAGCAAGTACTTCAAAGAAACCAGTGCTAAGCATGTCAATCACATAAAGTAACAGGGTAAGTAAAGCACAAAACATGGCAAACTGAAATAACAGATGTGAGACGTTTCTTGTGTTTCATCTCTTCACCTCTGAATTGCTTGGCTATTAGTGACGATATTCACTTAATTATTTTCTGAGGACTTCTTGGGCACTGGATTACATATTATGGTATAATTTTTTAAATGTATAAATCAAATTAAGAAGAGGGCACACAAACCTATACACTATAACTAAGACAAATAAATGCAGCCATAAAAGAAAAAGAGAGAGAAGGGATTGAACAGCGTGAATCAAGATTAAGGAGGGAAGGCTTGAGTACAGATGAAGACTTTTAGGGGCAGATATTAGCAAAGGGAAGCAGAGAGTCAGAGGAAATGCCAGGCAGGATAGAAGTATAAATAGAGCAGAAATGATGCAGGGCACAGACTCTGGAATCAGATTACCTGGATTCAAATCTGGATTTCAGACTGTTTGATTCATTAGTTGTGTGATTATTTAATTTCTCTGTGCCTTAGTTTCCTTGTCTAAAATCTAGAGAATAATACCTACCTCATAAGATTGTCCTGAAGATTAAAAGTGGTAATATGTCTCAAGATCTTAGGATGTAAACACTCAAAATATGTTAGTTACACTTATAAATGAAAAGCTGAAGACAAGGTGTATACCAGGGTTTCTCAACCTTGGCACTCCTAACATCTGGGGTCAGGTAATTCTTCTTTGCATGGGTTCAATCTGTGCATTGCAGGATGTTTCAGCAGCACCCCTGGCCTCTCCAAACCAGATGCCGGTAACACACACACACCCACAACAACCGCGTGAGTGTGCATGCACATGCACAGGCACACACCCCGGCTGTGAAGATCAAAACTGTCTCTAGACGTTGCTAACTCACAGTTGAGAACCGCCTGTGGACACGAAAAGACAAAGGTTGTGCTATGTATCGACCAAAAGATGTTGCCATAGGTTCAAATGTGTAGTGTCAATTGATGAAAAGATTAAATTAAAATTTAATCTCCTTGATTATAAAATTCCTATGTAGACTTCCAGAGAAGTGCTCTTGTGATCTTGCCCTTGCTCGCTTATTCACTCACACTCTCTTTAAACAATTCTATCAGTTATATACAAGATCTAATAATAGCTTGGAAAGAGACTACTAGTCACAAACAGAGCAGCTGACTGTTGGATACTAGTTACAGAAATAACATGAAAGTGGTTAAATCTAAAAAAAAATTAAAATCTTTACAAAGACTTTTTTTTGTCTAGTGGGTAGGAAGAATGACATTAAATTGAGATGAAATGTGGCCAGTCATAAAACTGGAGATGTTTAAGATACATATTTTAAGAGACATATTTGACAAATGTGTACTGAATGTTAATCACAAAGAGAATGATGCCAAGAGCTGGAAGGCAAATTTCAGAGGTGAGAGAAAGCTGAATAAGATTAGTTTCTGCCTTCAAAGATGTTTACAATCTAATAGGAGAGAAATAGGTCAGCATATAATAAATACAAGAAAGTAAATCCAGGATGAAGGGAAGTAGGGAGGGGGTCAGTATTCAGTACAAGCTGATGGAAAGTCAGCCTTAAGGTCTCAAACTGGGACACTGGTGTTACATAGACGTCATTTAAACTTTAAGATATGCGTGCAGGTTTTGATGGAAGTATAAATTATTTTTTAATCTCATATTTAAGTACACTGACGCTCTGATAAGAGATAATATTGCCTCTGCTACAGTTTGATACTGCTGTTTAAATGCCTGAAAAATGTAAACATGTGACAGGTATTAATCAGTTAAATAAATGACTGCCTATTAATTTTTAAAATAACTATTTTTAGCTTTATCTATAATATCAATGGATTATAACTTTTACCTAGTTTTTTTAAGATATGGTGGGGTGGGGGTGGGGGTGGGGATAGAAGGAATGGAAAAGGAAGGACTCACCAAGAACATCTGGTGTTAGAATACGAAAATAACGGTTTGACTAAATCCACATTATATGATAGGGATCATTCTTGGGTCCAAACTGCGAAGGTAGATGTCATAAAACCAGATAACATACCTCATAAAATAATTATGCCCTTAAATGCAATAATCCACAGTTCTAAAATGAGACCAGAAACACAGAAGGAAGATTAAGGACAGGAAAGTGACTGAACCTTTTGCAGCAGATTGTGTGAAGTAGGTCACTGCATACCCCGTAGTCTTCCAACCCAATCCACCCGAATTGGCTCAACAAAATGGGTACCAGCTACCTGAGAAATTCCTAGAATTCTACTGCTACCCTAAAGATCACCATCAATAGTTAAGTCAGAGAAAACAATCACCACCAGGTGGTGCCAAATCAAAGCCTGTACCAGAAGGGATTTGGCTGGGCCCAAACCTTGCCACACCCTCAACCCCTGCAACTAGGTGTGCGGGCTCACCCCAGCCATTCCATTCATCTGGCAATAAACTGCCCTCGTATTATATGCAGCTGACACTTTTGGACCCCAGCAGCACATCATAGCAGAGGAGGGGTCGTTACTGTAATACATTCTTTGGGGTGGGGGGAGGGGGAAGATGAGAACCAGGACTTACTTAAAAAGACTAGTTACAGAGGAATAAATTCAAAAAAAATTTTTTTTGTTTTATGCCAGTTTTCATTCATGTAAACTCAGATAAAGCCTTAAAATAATCAGGAAATCATAATGCCATCTACAAAAAGTTCTGACTAATCAAGACTTTAAATAGTTAAATAACAACACAATTAATGCTTCAAGGCTTTCCCACATGGCTCTGCTAATGAACGATGATCTTCAACAAGAGTAAAAAGATATAATATTGCTGATGTCCCTAAAGAAAGTTAAATGATCCTACAGCTCTTCTGTCTTTAGAGCTATTTTGTCTTTAGAGCATAAAACATGGGGACTATAGTACTAAAGTAAGACAAATCTCCCTATCCCTTCCACAATGTAAAAAAAAAGTTAGTTCCTCTCAATTCCTTTAAGAATTACCTTAAAATTTCTAATAAAAGACTTCATGACAAACTTATTCCCCTCCATCTCCACCTTATCCCCACTACCACCAGATTTTAGCACTGCTTATATGTTATACCTGTCAAGATCTGATGACTGTATGTTATGTATTCATCTGAACAGAACCACTACACTTAGTTACAGGCTATCATCAACCAATTCATTCTCTTGCTAAAATCAAGTCATCCAATTACTCCTTGACTAATCAAGGCTGTTTTGGCTTTTTCTTTTTTCAAAAGGTACTCAACAGCATAAACAGTTCACTTACAAGAAATGGAAAGGGGCTAATCAGCAGAATTATTGTTTTGCTGCTACAATTTGCAGTATTTAAATTTAGTTGCTGATTGGACTGAAACTTTTATGATATAGCGTATGAAACTAGTTTAATACAACTGTGAAGCTGTGTAGCTATATTGTCTTCCCATGGCTATACTGATCTACTTTGTAGGGTAGACTGCTTTCTTTAAAATAAAGATACTTTTAAAAATAAGTTTCAGTATACTTTCCCACATACATTCCTTTTATAAAGGCAACAAGCTATTAATTCCTGAGCATTATTTTTAGAGTTAGCAACTCTGTGCACGCATGCATATTGTGTTTGTTACATGTGTATAAAACCCACAAGTGCTTAGGTTTTTAATCTACATTTATTTTGGCTTCTAAGCAACAATAAACTAAAGAGGCATTATTTGATTATTAGTTCAGAAAATAAGGATTATGTACAATAGGTACATGTTTTAAATAGATACATGTTACCCCTCATATAATAAATAAAACGGTGGACGTGACATTTCTAGAATGGGTGTATTTCAATTACATGAATAATTCTGGGCGCACAAAAGCTGTAAAAAGAAATTATTACCCATCAGTATTGTTACTCTTATCTATACAGAATTTCTGAGAGAATATTTAACGGAATGACCAAAGAATAAAATCTAAATCCTAAACTAAAACTTTGAATTTTATTTATTCACTAAAAAATAAGAAAAGATTTATATGTCAAAACCTGGACTGAAAATTTTGAAGAGAGATGCGATCCAGTCTTTTAACTCAGATTTACCTTGCTAAATATGGAAAAACATTAACAAAAAGGACACATTTTATTTTGCAGGAGGAAGACATGCTTTTATAGTAAAATGAATAGTCTGGCTTTTTTAAAACCTTGAAAGATAAACAAATTCTTTATACATTAAAATAATGCTGTGCAGTAACCATCAAGAAGAACTTATATAGAGAGAGGAAAACATAACACCCACACATAAATAGGATTAAAATAATTTCTGAATCTTTTATATATGTGCACATACATTACACAAGTAATACTCTAAAGGTATATCTTTTGCATGCTAAGACCCATCCAGATATGAAATTCTAGACAGAATTATAAAATTATACTTCCATCATGTCTGATAGTACCATATATTGATACACAAACATTTCACAAAAGTCTTAATTTCACAAATGCATTGACAAGGTATGTAAATGCCAGTACATTTCAAACCAATTCTGCTTAATTTCAAAAAACATGCTATTATTTTAATATTTTTTAAAGAAGATTCAATCTTGTTATCTATGCTGAAATTCAAGGAAGCAAACAAAAACTAAAATACATTAAACAACAGAGAACTAATATTCTTTAAAGCTGAATATTTCTCAGAGTAGGCACACCTGCCAATATGTTAAAAATAAGTAAAATCAACTACAAAAGTGATAAATCAAATGCCATGGTAGACTTGACTTCTCGAGACAGCATTTTCAGCCGTCTTTTGTGGCTTTGTTTGGCGCCATAGTCCTTTAAGTTTTGTCTTCATAAAGCCCTAACTAGTTGTAATCATTTGCAGCCTAATTGTGGACATTTATCTGCTTTTCTTATGCATAGAACATAGCTATTAAAGCTGAATGGTGATGGTGTGAAGTATAGGTTAAATTGGGTGAAATTAAAGCAAATTACTCCGGGATGTGGAAATCTGAAAATAGAAACCACCAATGATTTGCAACCCTCTTGATGATCAGCTTTACAGAACCCTAAACGACAAGAAAACTTACATATTTTAAAGTTAACTAGGTTTTTAAAAATAATATGTATAAATGTATACATATTTTTAACTACATGCAAAAAATAATATGTATAAATGTATACATATTTTTAACTACACGCACTTCTTAGCAATGGTAGAAAGATTATTTGTTTAACTCAGCTGCAACGTGAAAAAGATCTCAGATTTCTATTTTAAACAGTGCGGTTCATTTCTTAAATAAGATTTCCTTTCCATCATATAAATTCTTACCTATAAGAATTCATCCAACTATATTAAACACATACTATATATATTATATATTATTTTGCTAAGTTTTAACCCTGAATAAAAGTATTAATACTAGAGATAATATAACAAGTATAGTAATAAAAGCAAATTTTAAATATAAACATGAATGTATTATATGTATAGGCTTATTTATACATATGCCATATATAAATCTGCATGTGTGACTAGCATACAGAAAAAATATACTGAGGCCTAGCAATAAATGTAAACATTAAAATACAAGAATTTTATTTTCATTTATCTAAAATCTTACTGCTTAATCCACAGTTTGGATAAAAACAATAAAAACATATCCATTTGCACTTTGCATATTCTCTTAGGCCTTCCCAGCCTTCTCCCTGATTCTGGATCACCAGGGTCCCACCTACGATTCTGCATTTTAAACAAAACACGTCTGACACAAATGGTCCCTGGGTCACACTGATCAGAAAAAGGGAGGCCCAGCAAGAATTTATTACAAAGGACAGTTATAACGCATAAGAGCCTGAATTAGGAAATAGTACTGGAAATAAAATGAAGTAGAAAAAGAGAAGAAGCGCTTCCAGAAAAGACCAACAGAAGTGATACTGATCATAGCAATAATATAAAATAAAACATTACCTCTAAACAAAAGTATGGGTGACTACTTAGGAAGTGATCAAAATTTTAAATCAAGGGCTTCCCTGGTGGCGCAGTGGTTGAGAGCCCGCCTGCCGACGCAGGGGACACGGATTCGTGCCCCAGTCCGGGAGGATCCCACATGCCGCGGAGCGGCTGGGCCCGTGAGCCATGGCCACTGAGCCTGCGCGTCTGGAGCCTATGCTCCGCAACGGGAGAGGCCACAGCAGTGAGAGGCCCGCGTACCATCAAAAAAAAAAAAAAATTTAAATCAAAAGAAAACTTTTAACCTAAAAAAGTGAAAAAAAAAAGTTTTCATTTGGAGAACAAAATTCTGTTTAAAAATAAATAAAAATAAATAAAACTTTTAAAACATGGCATTAAATAAAATATGCACTAACCGATACAGAGCACTATGAGGAGGCTCTTATACCATTCTGCTTTATGTTTGGTGATCTCACAAAGTAATATATCAGTTTCATTTTCATGAATAATAAACTTCACATATTTAATGACGAGGAAACATTTTTATTACCACTCTAGTAATGAAATTTCATCAGAATTATACTGCTTTAACTCATAATAATGGGATGTTTTAAACCAGTATTATGAGGTATTACCATGAAAAGAATGATGATATGAGCCAGTCAAGAATCAAAGTATCAAAGTGAATTAGTTCCTAAAAATTTTTTAACTTAAAATTTAACAGGTATTTTCTCTCCTCTCCAATTAACAAAACTGCAAATAACAATGTTCAAGTTTGACATTGGAATGTACAGGTTTATTGTCAACTCCCCGACATCTATCTATGAGCCCTCTCTTCTAACCACTTAGGAGTTTAGGGAGTTTAGATGATTCTATCTGCCCACAATGAATGGTCAAAGATTGGACATGTCCAAAGCAGGTTCAAGTGAAGTAAATCTCAAAGCTTTTTACTGGAAGGCTGGGCTAAAGTCACTCTTTTTCCCTGATGGGTGTGAACTAGAAACCACGTGGCCAGTGAGATGCTGAAAGCCATCTTCAGACCATGAGAGTAATCAGCCTTAGGATAAAGTTGGTCAAGGCAGAGGGCAAAGAGAGAAAGAGATTAGGTCTTTAGGGACAGTTTTGAGTCAGTGGATCAAATACTGCCTGAAACCATATCTTACCTGCTTAATAGTACAAGCTGAGAGATAATCTTCATTTTTATGCCATTTTGAAATGGAATTCTATTGTAACGGGAAATATCACAACTCAGATATTATGCTTCCTACCATAGGTAAAACATTATATAATAATGAGTATCTATTACCCCATATTTAAAAATTAATGCATCCACTTGGTATAAGGTGTCATCAGGCCAACAGTCCTGGCTTCAGAAATTATGAGTTCTGCCATTAACTTGCCTAAGGTCATGTAGCTAACAACAATCTTTCCGGCTCCAGTTTCCTCCTCTCTAAACAGAGATGCTATCTACTGAAAAAAAAAATTTTTTTTTAATTTTTTTTGCATAGCAAAATCTTTGATACACAGAAGGTACAGAACAAGTGTTGGTACTATCCCCTTTCATCTAGCCAAAGTCTATCCAGTTCAAGTTTTACTTCTCCCTTAAACATAAAACGATTCACTTAAATGAGTTTAAGCCCTTATCGATTGTATGTAAGAGTACCTCCTAACAAAGAAATTGGATTAGCTTGTCAAATAATTTCAGTTAAAATGTACTTTATAAGATACTGAGAATGTCTTTCCTCTTTTCATTGTCTAGCAAACAACTTATCACTCATAGCTTAAATGTCACCTAATATTTATCAGAAGATAATATCTGATATTTTTTTAATGTACCCGATGAACATGTTACTTTTGACCCAGCTTTAAGAATTTCAATTCATATACTAAAAATAAGCCAATGTACTTACACAACTGGAACCTAAATTTCCCTCCTGCTGAATAGGAAGATATAACAAAGCCTTTGAGAAGCAATTTCCTAGGCAGAGTGAAGACAGCTATCACTATATCACTTATGAGCACACAGACACAACAGAAGACTAGGAAGCTCTGACAAGAACCCAACTGTGGGAGTGGCAGTGCCAGTTCACATACCTGGGAAACATGATCTGAACATGAACTAGAAAATCTCAAACCAAACAAACAAACAAACAGAAGAACAGCTTATTTGAATGGGGTTCTGGTCCCCAAGAGGAAGGTTGTTTTTATTGCTACTATTACAGAGTACAATAGCAGTCCTTTATCATTTTGTGAAGTATCTCCATCCATATAATTAAATATCTGCAAAATTCTGTTCTGTAATAATACAGTCTGCTATAAAACTTCTGTTAGTGATGATCATCAGTACTACCTTTAAAATAATGGGCACAAAGATGCAGTAAAATAAATTTCTTGTACTATTGATTTATCTACCTACTAACTCCAATTTATGGCCCAAATTTACCATGCTAAAAGATATTAATTTAGACTTTCTTTAAGGGAAAAATATTTTAAGGTTCTCTTCCCATCTCCTACTGTGAATATTTAGTTAAGAATGCACTTACTATGTCTTCTTTTATAATACTGTTTTTTTTTTTTTTTTTAATTTTTGGCTGCGTTGGGTCTTTGTTGCTGCAGGCGGGCTTTCTCTAGTTGCAGCGAGCAGGGACTACCCTTCATTGTGGTGGCTTCTCTTGTTGCGGAGCATGGGCTCCAGAGCACAGGCTAAGTAGTTGTGGCACACGGGTTTAGATGCTCCGCAGCATGTGGGACCTTCACGGACCAGGGCCCGAACCTGTGTCCCCTGCACTGGCAGGCGAATTCTTAACTGGTGCGCCACCAGGGAAGCCCAATACTGTCATTTTAATTGTTATACAAGCTCACATTAAAAGGTATCAACAATCATGTCTCGAAGAATCTTAAGTAATTTTTTTTAAAAAACAGGGAAAAAACCCAGAAGTCAATACAATATTTAGCCTATCCCCAACAAAAATATTCCCATCAGTAAATATAAATTAGTTACCATTTAGTCACTAACACACTGGACTGAATCTTTTATATCTTCTTCAATTTACCCCCAAAGGCTATATGAGAGATAACACTGAAGCACAAGTAAATTCAGAATCCTCAGAAATGTAATACTTATAATTATCAATTATTCACTCAACAGAATTTTATTATATAATAATCAAGGTATAATGATAATATATTATTACTAAGGATAAATACTGTATAATAATTCAGGATTCGATTATATTTTGGTAAGAAGTTGAATTTAACTATAAATCTCAAATACATTTTTCCTAAGGTTCAAAACCCACTGCCTTAATATGCATGCTATCACTATAGGAAGTGCTGGTGTACAAATCTGAAAAGAAATTGTATTCCAGTTTTGGCATGCCACTGAGTTAATAGGTAGCCTAAAACTCCACCCACAGGGCTTCCATTTTCAATAATGGCATGGTAAAATCTCACTGGAAAACTACCACTCACTTCCCACTCTAGTGGGGAAAAGTGCTACAGAACAAGAACAAGATACAAAAAAAGCAGCTACCTAAAGGCACTAAACAACAAAGACAGACTGATTGAGAATACATTCTTAAAGGAGGGGAGTTATACGAAGTGAATTCCTATTTTCAAGACTTTCTCTGGAGCCAAGTGTAGGCAGCACAGCACAAGAAGCAGATAAATTCTCTGGTCTGGGGAACCAGAAAAGTAAAGCCAGGGAAACTATGGCAATGAAAGAATGCAAAGGGACAGGAGAGAACAAGGGAAAATAGAGGGAATCCCCAAATTCTGTACACACATCTCTTTACCTGATGCCAGAACCATGCATGGGCAGGGCAGACTCAAAGCAGACTGGTTAAAGACAAAATATCTGAAGTGAAACGGGAGGTACAAACTGAGAAATGGAGTTTGTAGTTCAAGTCCAATTGCCTACTAATACAAAGGAAACAACACACAGCAGAGAAAAACAACGGAATCCAGAATTATAACTTAATATTCACAATGTCCAGGATACAATCCAAAATTACCTAAGGAAAATCAAACATATTGTTAAGAGAAAAGAAACAAGTGAAACTGAACTTGAGATGACTGGATATTGGAAGTAGCTAAGGAAAATTTTAAGTGCCTATTAAAACTATCTTTAGTAAATAAAAACAAATATGCACATGATGAACAAAAGTTAGGCACTGCCAGCAGAGAAATAAAAATGATTTTTAAAAAATCAGAACTGATAACACAATACCTTAAAAAAACAAAAAACAAAAAACCCTGTATGGACATAACAGCCAAATTGAGATGAGTTAACTTTTAGATAAATCAATACAAACTATCTGGTCTGAGTAACACAGAAAAATAGATTAAGCAAAAATGAAAAAAGTCTCAGAGACCTATTAAATTATATAAAATGGTCCAGCATGCATGTAATTACAGTCCTAGGAGGGCAAAAAAAATATTTGAAGAATTAATGAGTAAAAGTGTATGTACATTTATTGAAAGACAGAAATGTACAGATTGAAGAAGTTCAATGAATACCAATAAGAATAAACTCAAAGAAGTCCATGAAGAGACACACGCAATGGCAGACACAATAGCAGAGGTATGACACAAATGTCAAAAATAAAGAGCAAATCTTGAAAGCAGAACAAGAAAAATGTTTCAATTAATGGTTGATTTCTCATCAAAAACTAAGAAGGCCAGAAGAGTGCAATATTTTTAAAGTACAAAAAGGAAAACCAAAAAACCTGTCAACTAAGAATATTTATACCCAGCAAAAATATTCTTAAAGAATGACACTGAAATAAAGACATTTTCAGATGAAAGAAAACTGAGAGAATTCATTGCCAACAGCCCTGCACTTAAACATTTGGAAGACGTCTTCAAGCTTAAGGGAAATGATAATAGGTAGAACCTCAGGAGACACATTTCAAGATGGCAGAGTAAAAGGACATGCAATAGATAGAACCTCAGATTCTCAGAAAAAAAAACAGAGCATCAGAAATGGCAAATATTTGAGTAAATGCAACAGACTAATTTTTTCTGTTTTTGTCCTTTTGATTTATTTATAATACAAACATGTGTTTAAAGCAAAAGCCGTTTGTGGGATGTACTAAAGGCCACTGGAATGTCCATTTTTAAATGGTTAATTTTATGTGAATTTGATCTCAATTTTTTAATTGTTGCATTTATATATGTAGAGTATTACATACAACAACTATAGCACAAAGGACTGGAAGGGAGTATGGGTTTATATAGTTGCAAGGTTTTTATATTTTACATGAAATGATACAATATAAACTATGCAAACTGTAAGAAACTTAAAGACATCTACACACTATCTGTGAAAAGTTAAGGATGTGTATTGTAAATGCAAAAGCAACAACTAAAGAAAAAAGGTGAAGAAGTCTAGTTAAAAACCAAGATGAATACTAAAATGAAACCCTAAGAAATCTTCAAATAATAAAATAATACATAGAAAGAGAAACAGAGGAGCAAAACACAGAAGCAACAAAGAGAACACTAAGGGAAGCACACAAATCTAAACCTATCAATAAGAACATTAAACGATACATTTTAATAGTTGCCAACTATCAGGACATAACTATATGCTCTGTACAAGAGATGTACTTTAAATATAAAGACACTGATTGGTTGAAAGTAAATAAATGGAAGACAATAAACATAAGATAGTTATACTGGCTCTAACTATCTTATGATTTCAAAATTAAAAGTATTCCTAAAGATAAAAGGATATTTTATAATGAGAAAAAGTAAATTCATTAGGAAGGCACATATTCATATATGTATATATACTTTATAACAAAACTTCAAAATATAGGAAATCAAAATTAAGACAAAATAGACAATTCCACAATCAAGAGTTGGAGATTTTTTATACCCCTCTCTTAACTAAATTGATAGAACCAGATCAAAAAAAAATTGATAAATACACAGAAGATATGAAAAATGCTATCAATCAACTTCACTTAAATGATTGATATTTATCGAACATACACCTAATAATAACAAAGTATACATTCTTTTCAAGAGCACATAGCTCAGTTGGCCCATACTACACACTGAGTCAAAAAACAAGTCTCAATAAACTTAAAAAGTCTAAAACTAAAACCATACACAATACGATCCTTGACCACAAAGAAACTAAATTAGAAATCAGTAATAATAATAGGTAAAACCCAAACATTCAGAAACACACATACTTCTTAAGAATTAAGAAGAAATTACAAGAGAAATAAGAAAATATTTTAAAATGATAAAAATACAACATATCAAAATATGTGGAATGCAGTAAAAGCAGTACTTAGAGGAAAGTTTGTAACTTTAAATGATTACATTAAAAAAGAAGCTCTAGGGACTTCCCTGGTGGTCCAGTGGTAAAGAATCCACCTGCCAGTGCAGGGGATGCAGGTTTGACCCCTGGTTAGGGAACAAAGATTCCACATGCGTGTGCAGGGCAACTAAGCCCACGCACCACAACTACTGAGCCTGCACACCTCAACTAGAGAGTCCGTGTACTGCAAACTACAGAGCCCACATACTCTGAAACCTGCGCGCCACAACTACAGAGCCCACGTGCCCTAGAGCCTGTGCGCCACAACTAGAGAAGAGAAAACCCACATGCCACAACTAGAGAGAAGCCCACGCACCGCAACGAAAGATCCCGCATGCCTCAACAAAGATCCCACGTGCTGCAACTAAGACTAGATGCAGCCAAAAATAAACTGGGAAAAAAAAAAAAGAAGCTCTAAAATCAATGATATGAGTTCTTACTTTAAGAAATTAAAGGGGAGGGACTTCCCTGGTGGCACAGTGGTTAAGAATCCGCCTGCCAATGCAGGGACACAGGTTCGATCCCTGGTCCAGGAAGATCGCACATGCCCTGGAGCAACTAAGCCCATGTGTCACAACTACTGAGACTGCGCTCTAGAGCCCAAGAACCACAATTACTGAGCCCGTGTGCCACAACTACTAAGCCCACATGCCTAGAGTCCATGCTCCACAACAAGAGAAGTCATCACAATGAGAAGCCCACGCACTGCAACGAAGAGTAGCCCCCCTTCGTCACAACTAGAGAAAGCCCATGCGCAGCAACGAAGACCCAACGCAGCCAAAAATAAATAAATAAGTAAATTTATTTTTTTAAAAAAAGAAATTAAAAGGGAGAGTAATTCTCTGGCGGTCCAGTGGTTAAAACTCTGCGCTTTTACTGCCGGAGGGCCCAGGTTCAATCCCTGGTCAGGGAACTAAGATCCCACAAGCCTCTTGGTGCAGCCAAATAAAAAATTAAATTTAAAAAAAAAATGAAAGAAATTAAAGGGGAAGAGCAGATTTAAACCAAATAGGTAGAAAGTAAATTTGACAGTCTAGATGAAATCATCAGAATGCTGAAAAGACACAAATTACCAAAAGGGAACCAAGAAGAAATAGAAAATATGAATAGTCCTATATCAATTAAAGAAACTGAATTTGCAAACAAAATTCTCCCCACAAAGAAAACTCCAGGGTCAGAAGAACCTAGGGGCAAGACAGGAATAAAGATGCAGACCTACTAGAGAATGGACTTGAGGATACGGGTAGGGGGAAGGGTAAGCTGGGACAAAGTGAGAGAGTGGCATGGACATATATACACTACCAAACGTAAAATAGATACCTAGTGGGAAGCAGCTGCATAGCAGAGGGAGATCAGCTCGGTGCTTTGTGACCACCTAGAGGGGTGGGATAGGGAGGGTGGTAGGGAGGGAGATGCAAGAGGGAAGAGATATGGGGACATATGTATACGTATAACTGAGTCACTTTGTTATAAAGCAGAAACTGACACACCATTGTAAAGCAATTATACTCTAATAAAGATGTTTAAAAATAAATAAATAAAACAACTAAATAATAACAAGGAAATGAAGGGAAAAATGTTTCTTTAACAAGATAGCCAAAGATCTAAAGATGACCATTGTCCTGTTGTGGTTTATAAATGACTGATGAGAAAATAGTATGGACATCCATATTAACCCCAAGCTTAGTTTTGCAGGGAATTAAAAAAATGAGAAGCAAGGAAAGAGATCTTGTAGCAGATAGCCAAATTCCAAGGTATCCATAAAAGCAGAGGACAGCCATCCACGATGTACCTAATATCATCCTGCACAATAAAGAAGACTTGTTAAACTGGGAAGTCATTTTTATTACTTGAAAGAAGGATGCAGATAAGTCAGGGAAACACCAACAAATTGATCGTGAATATGATGGAAACTTTAGTTACATAAGTACATAAATAATGCTCAAGTCTTATCTGGGACAAAGTTTCAACTTCCTTTTCCTATCAATATTATTCCATAGATTTTGTAAATGGTTTCCACATTAGGGCATTTGGATAAGCTAAGTCAATATTGGTAATGAAATAATTTAAGGCAGGTAGCTAGAGGGAGGCTGATAAACTAACAAGTGGCTGTCAGGTTAACGCACACTTTCTGATGATGTCATAAGAGCTTGTTTGCTGGCTTTCCCCAACCACAGTCAGGTTCTTGATGTAGAAAGCTTGCTCATGCTCAGCGTTCTCTAAGAAGTGCCTTTCACCAGACTTATTTGGCAACTCCTCCTCTAAATCATCTCATACAAAGTTCTGAATTGTTGTATCTGCTCAGAGAGAGTCATTACCTCTGAATTCATTCCTAAATTGCTCTGCCCTGTATCACAACTATAATTCACTTTAAGCCATCTCAGTATAATAAAGTATGGATTTACACACACAAATAACAAAAAAACAAAAAAAAAAAAAGAAAGAAAACTCCAGGCTCAGGTGGCTTTACTGGTAAATTCTATCACACATTTTGGGGAGAAATAACACTAATCCTCCACAAACTCTTTCAGAAAATCAAGGAAGAAATACTTTCCAACTCAATTTATAGGGCTAATTTAACCCTCATATCCAAATCAGATAAAGATCTGGAAAAAAAAAAAAGAAAGAAAGAAAAGAAAACCACAGAACTGATGATCCCTCATTACCACAGATGCAAAAATCCTTTAAAAAATATCTTAGCAAATCAAATCAAACATAATGCAAAAAGGATTATTCATCATGAATAACTGAGTTTATTTGGGGAATACGAGCAGCTTATTATCCAAAAATCAGTCTATGAAAGTCACTATATTAATACAATAAAAAAGAAACACCATATGATCATTTCAGTAACAAAAAGAAGTGCAGTTGGAACAGTCTATGACATAAATCACAGCAAGATCCTTTTTGACCCATCTCCTAGAGAAATGGAAATAAAAACAAAAATAAATAAATGGGACCTAATGAAACTTAAAAGCTTTTGCACAGCAAAGGAAACCATAAACAAGACGAAAAGACAACTGTCAGAATGGGAGAAAAAATTTGCAAATGAAGCAACTGACAAAATTTACAAGCAGCTCATGCAACTCAATATCAAAAAAACAAACAACCCAATCCAAAAATGGGCAGAAGACCTAAACAGATATTTCTCCAAAGAGGATATACAGATTGCCAACAAACACATGAAAGGATGCTCAACATCACTAATCATTAGAGAAATGCAAATCAAAACTACAATGAGGTATCACCTCACACCAGTCAGAATGGCCATCATCAAAACATCTACAAACAATAAATGCTGGAGAGGGTGTGGAGAAAAGGGAACCCTCTTGCACTGTTGGTGGGAATGTAAATTGATACAGCCACTATGGAGAACAGCATGGAGGTTCCTTAAAAAACTAAAAAAGCAGATAAATTCTCTGGTCTGGGGAACCAGAAAAGTAAAGCCAGGGAAACTATGGCAATGAAAGAATGCAAAGGGACAGGAGAGAACAAGGGAAAATAGAGGGAATCCCCAAATTCTGTACACACATCTCTTTACCTGATGCCAGAACCATGCATGGGCAGGGCAGACTCAAAGCAGACTGGTTAAAGACAAAATATCTGAAGTGAAACGGGAGGTACAAACTGAGAAATGGAGTTTGTAGTTCAAGTCCAATTGCCTACTAATACAAAGGAAACAACACACAGCAGAGAAAAACAACGGAATCCAGAATTATAACTTAATATTCACAATGTCCAGGATACAATCCAAAATTACCTAAGGAAAATCAAACATATTGTTAAGAGAAAAGAAACAAGTGAAACTGAACTTGAGATGACTGGATATTGGAAGTAGCTAAGGAAAATTTTAAGTGCCTATTAAAACTATCTTTAGTAAATAAAAACAAATATGCACATGATGAACAAAAGTTAGGCACTGCCAGCAGAGAAATAAAAATGATTTTTAAAAAATCAGAACTGATAACACAATACCTTAAAAAAACAAAAAACAAAAAACCCTGTATGGACATAACAGCCAAATTGAGATGAGTTAACTTTTAGATAAATCAATACAAACTATCTGGTCTGAGTAACACAGAAAAATAGATTAAGCAAAAATGAAAAAAGTCTCAGAGACCTATTAAATTATATAAAATGGTCCAGCATGCATGTAATTACAGTCCTAGGAGGGCAAAAAAAATATTTGAAGAATTAATGAGTAAAAGTGTATGTACATTTATTGAAAGACAGAAATGTACAGATTGAAGAAGTTCAATGAATACCAATAAGAATAAACTCAAAGAAGTCCATGAAGAGACACACGCAATGGCAGACACAATAGCAGAGGTATGACACAAATGTCAAAAATAAAGAGCAAATCTTGAAAGCAGAACAAGAAAAATGTTTCAATTAATGGTTGATTTCTCATCAAAAACTAAGAAGGCCAGAAGAGTGCAATATTTTTAAAGTACAAAAAGGAAAACCAAAAAACCTGTCAACTAAGAATATTTATACCCAGCAAAAATATTCTTAAAGAATGACACTGAAATAAAGACATTTTCAGATGAAAGAAAACTGAGAGAATTCATTGCCAACAGCCCTGCACTTAAACATTTGGAAGACGTCTTCAAGCTTAAGGGAAATGATAATAGGTAGAACCTCAGGAGACACATTTCAAGATGGCAGAGTAAAAGGACATGCAATAGATAGAACCTCAGATTCTCAGAAAAAAAAACAGAGCATCAGAAATGGCAAATATTTGAGTAAATGCAACAGACTAATTTTTTCTGTTTTTGTCCTTTTGATTTATTTATAATACAAACATGTGTTTAAAGCAAAAGCCGTTTGTGGGATGTACTAAAGGCCACTGGAATGTCCATTTTTAAATGGTTAATTTTATGTGAATTTGATCTCAATTTTTTAATTGTTGCATTTATATATGTAGAGTATTACATACAACAACTATAGCACAAAGGACTGGAAGGGAGTATGGGTTTATATAGTTGCAAGGTTTTTATATTTTACATGAAATGATACAATATAAACTATGCAAACTGTAAGAAACTTAAAGACATCTACACACTATCTGTGAAAAGTTAAGGATGTGTATTGTAAATGCAAAAGCAACAACTAAAGAAAAAAGGTGAAGAAGTCTAGTTAAAAACCAAGATGAATACTAAAATGAAACCCTAAGAAATCTTCAAATAATAAAATAATACATAGAAAGAGAAACAGAGGAGCAAAACACAGAAGCAACAAAGAGAACACTAAGGGAAGCACACAAATCTAAACCTATCAATAAGAACATTAAACGATACATTTTAATAGTTGCCAACTATCAGGACATAACTATATGCTCTGTACAAGAGATGTACTTTAAATATAAAGACACTGATTGGTTGAAAGTAAATAAATGGAAGACAATAAACATAAGATAGTTATACTGGCTCTAACTATCTTATGATTTCAAAATTAAAAGTATTCCTAAAGATAAAAGGATATTTTATAATGAGAAAAAGTAAATTCATTAGGAAGGCACATATTCATATATGTATATATACTTTATAACAAAACTTCAAAATATAGGAAATCAAAATTAAGACAAAATAGACAATTCCACAATCAAGAGTTGGAGATTTTTTATACCCCTCTCTTAACTAAATTGATAGAACCAGATCAAAAAAAAATTGATAAATACACAGAAGATATGAAAAATGCTATCAATCAACTTCACTTAAATGATTGATATTTATCGAACATACACCTAATAATAACAAAGTATACATTCTTTTCAAGAGCACATAGCTCAGTTGGCCCATACTACACACTGAGTCAAAAAACAAGTCTCAATAAACTTAAAAAGTCTAAAACTAAAACCATACACAATACGATCCTTGACCACAAAGAAACTAAATTAGAAATCAGTAATAATAATAGGTAAAACCCAAACATTCAGAAACACACATACTTCTTAAGAATTAAGAAGAAATTACAAGAGAAATAAGAAAATATTTTAAAATGATAAAAATACAACATATCAAAATATGTGGAATGCAGTAAAAGCAGTACTTAGAGGAAAGTTTGTAACTTTAAATGATTACATTAAAAAAGAAGCTCTAGGGACTTCCCTGGTGGTCCAGTGGTAAAGAATCCACCTGCCAGTGCAGGGGATGCAGGTTTGACCCCTGGTTAGGGAACAAAGATTCCACATGCGTGTGCAGGGCAACTAAGCCCACGCACCACAACTACTGAGCCTGCACACCTCAACTAGAGAGTCCGTGTACTGCAAACTACAGAGCCCACATACTCTGAAACCTGCGCGCCACAACTACAGAGCCCACGTGCCCTAGAGCCTGTGCGCCACAACTAGAGAAGAGAAAACCCACATGCCACAACTAGAGAGAAGCCCACGCACCGCAACGAAAGATCCCGCATGCCTCAACAAAGATCCCACGTGCTGCAACTAAGACTAGATGCAGCCAAAAATAAACTGGGAAAAAAAAAAAAGAAGCTCTAAAATCAATGATATGAGTTCTTACTTTAAGAAATTAAAGGGGAGGGACTTCCCTGGTGGCACAGTGGTTAAGAATCCGCCTGCCAATGCAGGGACACAGGTTCGATCCCTGGTCCAGGAAGATCGCACATGCCCTGGAGCAACTAAGCCCATGTGTCACAACTACTGAGACTGCGCTCTAGAGCCCAAGAACCACAATTACTGAGCCCGTGTGCCACAACTACTAAGCCCACATGCCTAGAGTCCATGCTCCACAACAAGAGAAGTCATCACAATGAGAAGCCCACGCACTGCAACGAAGAGTAGCCCCCCTTCGTCACAACTAGAGAAAGCCCATGCGCAGCAACGAAGACCCAACGCAGCCAAAAATAAATAAATAAGTAAATTTATTTTTTTAAAAAAAGAAATTAAAAGGGAGAGTAATTCTCTGGCGGTCCAGTGGTTAAAACTCTGCGCTTTTACTGCCGGAGGGCCCAGGTTCAATCCCTGGTCAGGGAACTAAGATCCCACAAGCCTCTTGGTGCAGCCAAATAAAAAATTAAATTTAAAAAAAAAATGAAAGAAATTAAAGGGGAAGAGCAGATTTAAACCAAATAGGTAGAAAGTAAATTTGACAGTCTAGATGAAATCATCAGAATGCTGAAAAGACACAAATTACCAAAAGGGAACCAAGAAGAAATAGAAAATATGAATAGTCCTATATCAATTAAAGAAACTGAATTTGCAAACAAAATTCTCCCCACAAAGAAAACTCCAGGGTCAGAAGAACCTAGGGGCAAGACAGGAATAAAGATGCAGACCTACTAGAGAATGGACTTGAGGATACGGGTAGGGGGAAGGGTAAGCTGGGACAAAGTGAGAGAGTGGCATGGACATATATACACTACCAAACGTAAAATAGATACCAAGTGGGAAGCAGCTGCATAGCAGAGGGAGATCAGCTCGGTGCTTTGTGACCACCTAGAGGGGTGGGATAGGGAGGGTGGTAGGGAGGGAGATGCAAGAGGGAAGAGATATGGGGACATATGTATACGTATAACTGAGTCACTTTGTTATAAAGCAGAAACTGACACACCATTGTAAAGCAATTATACTCTAATAAAGATGTTTAAAAATAAATAAATAAAACAACTAAATAATAACAAGGAAATGAAGGGAAAAATGTTTCTTTAAAAAGATAGCCAAAGATCTAAAGATGACCATTGTCCTGTTGTGGTTTATAAATGACTGATGAGAAAATAGCATGGACATCCATATTAACCCCAAGCTTAGTTTTGCAGGGAATTAAAAAAATGAGAAGCAAGGAAAGAGATCTTGTAGCAGATAGCCAAATTCCAAGGTATCCATAAAAGCAGAGGACAGCCATCCACGATGTACCTAATATCATCCTGCACAATAAAGAAGACTTGTTAAACTGGGAAGTCATTTTTATTACTTGAAAGAAGGATGCAGATAAGTCAGGGAAACACCAACAAATTGATCGTGAATATGATGGAAACTTTAGTTACATAAGTACATAAATAATGCTCAAGTCTTATCTGGGACAAAGTTTCAACTTCCTTTTCCTATCAATATTATTCCATAGATTTTGTAAATGGTTTCCACATTAGGGCATTTGGATAAGCTAAGTCAATATTGGTAATGAAATAATTTAAGGCAGGTAGCTAGAGGGAGGCTGATAAACTAACAAGTGGCTGTCAGGTTAACGCACACTTTCTGATGATGTCATAAGAGCTTGTTTGCTGGCTTTCCCCAACCACAGTCAGGTTCTTGATGTAGAAAGCTTGCTCATGCTCAGCGTTCTCTAAGAAGTGCCTTTCACCAGACTTATTTGGCAACTCCTCCTCTAAATCATCTCATACAAAGTTCTGAATTGTTGTATCTGCTCAGAGAGAGTCATTACCTCTGAATTCATTCCTAAATTGCTCTGCCCTGTATCACAACTATAATTCACTTTAAGCCATCTCAGTATAATAAAGTATGGATTTACACACACAAATAACAAAAAAACAAAAAAAAAAAAAGAAAGAAAACTCCAGGCTCAGGTGGCTTTACTGGTAAATTCTATCACACATTTTGGGGAGAAATAACACTAATCCTCCACAAACTCTTTCAGAAAATCAAGGAAGAAATACTTTCCAACTCAATTTATAGGGCTAATTTAACCCTCATATCCAAATCAGATAAAGATCTGGAAAAAAAAAAAAGAAAGAAAGAAAAGAAAACCACAGAACTGATGATCCCTCATTACCACAGATGCAAAAATCCTTTAAAAAATATCTTAGCAAATCAAATCAAACATAATGCAAAAAGGATTATTCATCATGAATAACTGAGTTTATTTGGGGAATACGAGCAGCTTATTATCCAAAAATCAGTCTATGAAAGTCACTATATTAATACAATAAAAAAGAAACACCATATGATCATTTCAGTAACAAAAAGAAGTGCAGTTGGAACAGTCTATGACATAAATCACAGCAAGATCCTTTTTGACCCATCTCCTAGAGAAATGGAAATAAAAACAAAAATAAATAAATGGGACCTAATGAAACTTAAAAGCTTTTGCACAGCAAAGGAAACCATAAACAAGACGAAAAGACAACTGTCAGAATGGGAGAAAAAATTTGCAAATGAAGCAACTGACAAAATTTACAAGCAGCTCATGCAACTCAATATCAAAAAAACAAACAACCCAATCCAA
>NC_041215.1:79454160-79485507 GCF_002837175.3 Physeter macrocephalus
ATAGGGAATGACCTTGAGGACACAGGGAGGGGGACAGGTAAGCTGGGATGAAGTGAGAGAGTGGCATGGACTTATTAATACTACCAAATGTAAAATAGATAGCTAGTGGGAAGCAGCCACATAGCATAGGGAGATCAGCTCATTGCTTTGTGACCACCTAGAGGGGTGGGATAGGGAGGGTGGGAGGGAGATGCAGGAGGGAGGAGATATGGGGATATATGTATATGTATAGCTGATTCACTTTGTTATAAAGCAGAAACTAACACACCATTGTAAAGCAATTATACTCCAATAAATCTGTTAAAAAATGCAAATTTAAGGAGAGCTTGCCAATTACTTCCTAGTTTTTGCTGCTATCATGTAATATGAGGCTTGGAGAGAAGATATCATGGAAATACTAAGGGTGGAAACGTGAAAAGATAAAAATAATCTGGGCCTTTATGACATTGTTGGGTTGCTGAACCAACCCTTGAATTTTTTCATATGTAAGACAAATAAACTCCTTTTGTTAAGCCAAAAAAAAAAAGAAATGCATTTGATAAAATCCAGTATCCATTCAGTATGCAAGTCCTCAGGCAACTATGAATAGAAGAGAACTTCTTCAACCTGATTAAGGGCATATACAAATAACCTACAATAGCAAGAAAAAAAAATTAAATACTTCAGGATAGATTTTTAAAATATGTACAAAACCTGTATACTATAACCTATCAATACAAAATATTGTTGATAGAAGACCTATGTAAATTAAGAGATTTACCGTGTTCACAGAGTGGTAGTCTCCATACTTAGCTTCAATACAAAGTCAAAAATCAATAAAAACTCAGCAGGCTTTTTTTTAATTTGTAGAAATTAATGCTGAATCTAAAATTTATATAGAGAACCTAGAAAAGCCAAAACTATCTTGAAAAAGAACAAAGTTGGAAGACCTATACTGTTTGATTTTAAAACTTACTAAAGCTACAGTAATCAAGACAGTGTGGTATTGGCAGAATAGACAAACAGAACAATGGAATAGAATAGAGTCCAGAAACAGACCAACATTTGACGCCAAAATGTGGTCAATTGATTTCTGACAAGGTGCCAAATAAATTCACTGAGAGAAAATATCAGATGATTCTGGAACTAGCTATCTGTATTGAAAAAAATTAACTTTAACCCCTTACCTCATGCCATATGCAAAATTAAACTGGATGACAGACATAAATGTAAGTACTAACATTATTAAACTTTAATAAAAGAAAACCTTCGCGTGTCCGCCTGCCGATGCAGGGGAACCGGGTTCGCGCCCCGCTCTGGGAGGATCCCACGTGCCGCGGAGCAGCTGGGCCCGTGAGCCATGGCCTATGGGCCTGCGCGTCCGGAGCCTGTGCTCCGCAACGGGAGAGGCCACAGCAGAGGGAGGCCCGCATACCACCAAAAAAAAAAAAAAAAAAAAAAAGAAAACCTTTGTGACACTGAGTTGGGTAAAGATTTCTTAAACAGGGCACAAAAAGCACTGAGTCACTGGAGAAAAAAATGATAAAATGAACATCGTAATGAAAAACTTTTGCTCTTTGAAAGACAAAATCAAGAAAACAAAAAGGCAAGCCACAGTCTGGGAGAAAATTTCACAAACATATATCTGATAAAGGACTTGTAGCCAGAACATACAAAGAACTCTTTCAGCTCAAAATAATACAAACAGTTCAATTTAATACAGGCAAAAGTCTGAACAGATATTTCACCAAAGGAGACATAAAGATGAGCGTGAAAAGATGTTCATCACTAATCATCTGGAAAACAGAAATTAAAGCCACAATGAGAAACCCTTTAGAATGTCTAAAGTTTAAATGACTGAAAATATCAAGTGTTAAAGAGGATGAGGAGTATCTGGAACTCACATATTGCTGGTGTGAAATGAAAATTGCAGCCACTTTGTTTTGTTTTGGCCACACCGCACAGTTTGAGGGATCTTAGTTCCCCAACCAGGGATTGAACCTGCACCCTCGGCAGTGAAAGCATGGAGTTCTAACCACTGGACCACCAGGGAATTCCCAACAGCCACTTTGGAAAACAGTATGTGGCAGTATCTTATAAAGCTAAACATATATTTACCATATGTTTCAGCAATCCCATTTCTAGGTATAATATTTATCCAAAAGAAATAGAAATATATGCTCACACAAAGACTTGAATACATATATTCATAACAGTAAAGTTGGAAATTTGAAATTCAAACATCCCCATCAACTAATAAATGGATAAGCAAACTGTGATATATCCATACTATCATTACCATGGCAATAAGAACAAAATGTTAACACACAATATGGATAAATCTCAAAAACATTATGCTAGTTTTAAAAAGTCTAACACAAACATACCATATGATACTATGTGAAATTCTAAAAATGATAAAACTATAATGATAGAAAGCAGACTAGTGGTTTCTAGAGCAAAAGGGCTGGAGGAACTGCAAAAGAATATGAGGAAACATTCTAGGATGATTAAAATGTATTTATTGATTGTGATAGTGGAAACATACTGTATACAATAAACAAAATTCATCAAGCTGTACAGTAAGAATGGGTGTTTTATTATATGTAAAATATACCTCAATAAAGTTTGGGGAAAACTTATCTAGAGAAACAATATATAAAATTATCTTTGATAAGATTTCATACTTGATTACAGAAGCTCAACATTATAGGCTCTTAGGAAATTAAGATAGAATTTCACCTATTTTGAAATCTTAATATGGGAGAAAAGCAGTTTACAATGATTTGTTGTCAAACGAATTTCAAAAATTATTCTGGTCTCAGGTTTCTAGAAATAAAAGTGAAAGGTGATTAAAAATTTTTAGTAAAAATCATAGAAGAAAAAATTGTAAACAATATCAATTTAAAATAGTGTTGCCTGGGACTTCCCTGGTGGCGTAGTGGTTAAGAATCCGCCTGCCCAATGCAGAGGACACAGGTTCAATCCCTGGTCTGGGAAGATCCCACATGCCACAGAACAATTAAGCCCGTGAGCCACAACTACTGAGCCTGCGCTCTAGAGCCTGCGAGCCACAACTACTGAAGCCCGTGCGCCTAGAGCCTGTGCTCCACAACAGAGAAGCCACCACAACGAGAAGCCTACGCACTGCAAAGAAGAGTAGCACCCGCTCGCCGCAACTAGAGAGGGCCCGCGCGCAGCAACAAAGACCCAACACAGCCAAAAATAAAATTTAAAAAAATAAATTAAAAAATAATAAAATAACGCTATCACAAAAAATGAAAAATAAAACATTTGAGGGGAACAATTTGCTATAAAGGGATTAATAGCATTCTACTCCTAATAACTTAAGGACTTTCCTAGATTCATTCTCTATGATTTGGGGCTTTTCTAAACTCCTCATGTGACCCTGTGGCTATACGAAGAGGCTCTTGACAAGGTACTTAGGATATTAAAAGCTGAACATTTCACCATGGTCCTGGACCTAGAGAAATAAAGAGCTTCTTATCACAAAATGGGGGTGCAGGGTGGATTAAAACGAAGAAAACAAAGTATGTTTCTGCAAAAAACTTTATTTTAAAAAGGAACCATTTTTTTTTAATGTCAAACTCATCAATGCAAAATTTTGTTTTCAAAAGATTTCCTCAATGAAGCAGTTCCTTTCTGTGCTATTTAGCACTGTATTTTTACAAGCCCCAGGCTGAGCAAACCATGATTGAGAGAAGCCATCTTATGCACATTGCTGTTGTCCCACATCATTCAGAACAAACCTTTTTAGATCGTTAACTACCACAGGAATGCTGATTACACAGGCACCAGCAATTTCCTAACCAATGACCACCTGAACAATGATGTGTTCAGCTTCTCAGACCCTGCAGCCTTTCAAAGGTGAATCATTTCAGTTTGGAACTAGATCTCCATAGCAACTTCCCTTTGAGGGTTTTAGAATCACCATACAGTAATTCTATGATCATCAAGCTCAACCATTCCCAATGGTTCTTTTCACAGCAGATGGAAAAGGAAGCCTTGAAATTTTACAGTCTATTTCAAGCAATTCATCTGGCAGCCTATTAGAATTCAAAATATTTCGACCTTCAATCACAAAGCATGTTATCTGAAGCTGTGGTGATCTCAAGTCAAGACAAGCAGACGTTTTAGTCTAATCATCCATGATGAGAAGAGACTGACAAAAACTCTTAATTCAACCACCATCAAAATGCTTATTTTAAGTGCATGAAAGTCTTTCAACAGGCAATGAAAACATACCATGCACCATTTTAACACAACCTTCTGTTCAAGGAAAATATGAATTCTTAATATTGACATGGATCTCTGTGCTTCTTAGACTGCTTGGAACAAATATGTTTCTTAAAAGTCAGCATAAATCCAATTTAAGAGCACTATTATTCACTGCTTGTAAAAGCCAGAAACCATAAGCAAATGGTAATGGACTTAAGATAAAGTCAGCCAGTTTAATAAAATCAAGTACATCTGGATCACTTAAATTATTTTTCAGGCAAACCCTAACATGCTTAATCAGAAAATATGAATTCCTCAAGAAATTAATACCACTTAAAAGAAAAAGACAAATCTTAAAGAAAAATCTTAATTTACAAAAAGTCCTTGACTTACCCCAATTTAACCAATTCTCTAATGGGTTCAGAATATACTAACCTCCTTCTTTAAAATACTGGATTCAATCACATTAAAAAGTTGTACATTTCAAATTGCTAATAAATTCACTTAAGTTTTATCCATACCCTTTTATATGTGAAATATCAACTATATGTAATAATTTCATTAAATAATTTTCAGAATTTATTATACATGTAAACCAAATACAGGTATTTTTCAGTATTCTTAGAGATATTTAGTGGCATTTTAGAAGCCTATGCAAAAATTTTTAAATGCCTATTTTCTAATTACTAATCAAATCAAAACACAGTTCCCTGTGGCTTCCCTGGTGGCACAGTGATTAAGAATCCTCCTGCCAATGCAGGGGACACGGGTTCGAGACCTGGTCCAGGAAGACCCCACATGCCATGGAGCAACTAAGCCCGTGTGCCACAACTACTGAGGCTGCACTCTAGAGCCCGCAAGCCACAACTACTGAGCCCATGTGCCACAACTACTGAAGCCCGCGCACCTAGAGCCCGTGCTCCACAACAAGAGAAGCCACTGCAATGAGAGGTCCACGTACCACAATGAAGAGTAGCCCCCACTCGCCGCAACCAGAGAAAAGCCTGCATGCAGCAATGAAGACCGAACACAGCCCCCAAAAAATTAAAATAATAAAATAAATAAATTTATATTAAAAAAAAAACACAGTTCCCTATGAAGAACTAAACTAACTTTAAGGATAAACTAAACACTGGTGAAAAAAAAAAAAAACAACAACAACTATAATCTATGAATCACTAAATCAATTCAAAGCAGATAATTTTTTAAAAATATCAGAACATAAATACTAACTACTTTTGCATAACCTCAAATGTAAAATAGAACATGGAAATATACATGGTTTTTCAAACTACCACTATTGAACTAATAAGCCATTATTAATTTATGAATCCACCTCCTTCCACAAAGGAACAAATACCAGTTCCTCAGTGCTCTGGAAAAATCTAAATTTAATTATTTAAATTTAGCAAACAAGAAAAATTTTAATAGACTTACTCTACTTCCTTAAGACAAACAGAAAAACAGACGTAAACACACTACATATGATCAAACTGTTATTACTTTCTGCATAAACCGTGCCAGCTAATTTAAATTGTCTTTATATGAGCCTATGAAATAAGTATATTTCAAATCAAATACATATATATTTTATTTTCTTCCTAATATCTTTAACCTAAATTTTATGCTTGGTTTAAATATTTAATCACAGAAAGAAAAGATAGGGCTTCCCTGGTGGCGCAGTGGTTGAGAATCCACCTGCCAATGCAGGGGACACAGGTTCAAGCCCTGGTCGGGGAAGATCCCACATGCCACAGAGCAGCTAAGCCCATGTGCCACAACTACTGAGCCTGTGCTCTAGCGCCCGTGAGCCACAACTACTGAGCCTGCGTGCCACAACTACTGAAGCCCACACGCCTAGAGCCTGTGCTCTGCAATGAGAAGCCCGCGCACTGCAACGAAGAGTAGCTCCCTCTCACAGCAACTAGAGAAAGCCCATACGCAGCAGCGAAGACCCAAAACAGCCAAAAATAAATAAATAAATAAATAAAATTTATTTAAATAAAAAAGAAAAGATAGCAAAATTATTTTATGTTGTAGAATTAGTTCCCCAAAACTTGTACAAGCTAGATAAACTCCTGACTTCTTGAAAACTGGTACAAATTTGTAAGGGAAAAATAAGCAACTTAACTTATTTTAAATAACAGCAACATTAAAATCTCCTTCTAAGGAATATCCCCTCTTAATTTCAAAATCTCCACTTCTACCAGGAAATACAGAAGTGTAAGGAAGATGCCAGAGCATTATGCCTTATTTGCCTTATTTTGGATTGGTTTAGTTTATGATCTGAGGTATATGACGTAAATTTAAACCAAGGATAATGCTTAAATTAAAAAGATAATGAGCAGGTTATACGCACATATGTTCATGCATTTTCTATTTTTAACTGTAAGTATTGATAGTTTGTTTTACCCATATCGGGGGTGGGGGGAAAACACAACCAAGAGGATAATTTTAAAACTTACTAATAAAATTCTCACTAATACCCCAAATTCTCAAAGTGCAATTTAATGGCTACACTATGACAACAATGTGAAAAATTGCAGGCTATTAGTACATCAAAGTTTAAAAGAACAGAAACTTCTCAAAGTAGTTACGTATGAACATTGTTACATAATACTGAGTTCAGTTTATTAAAAATTCTAAACTTCATGTTGATATGCTAGATATTCAAATATATATCTTTGCTGGCCTACAAGGCTCTTTTAGGGGCATCCTACCTTAACTAAAGGAATACTTTAAAAATCTTCACTATCAATAATTATAGAACCTCTAAATATTTTTACTCAATTATCTGTAAAACAGACAGAGGCTCACGTGGGATGCCTGACAATATGTAAAGGGTAAATAGACATTTTTCTATTGGTGGTAACAACATTATAATAAACTTCCATTTATTGACTAATTCTGAGTTATTATGAATTCCATCATTTGTCTTAATTTCCCAATTTGGCTGTGAATTTTTTAAGGACAGATATATTATGAATTTTACTAACCTAGCCCTCAGGGCTTTACATTGTAGGTATTTAATAAATGTTTGCTATCAGTTGTTAGATAGCAGTGATGGTTATAATTCAAAAACTCCATGTTCCTAAAACATTCTGGACTGGTAACTAAACTTACATTTCACTTGCCAGTCACATAATAAGAACCAGAAAAAGAAAATTAATTTGTTGTGAAAGCTTAATGAAAGAAAAGATATCTTGATATCTTTATTTTTCACATTTATTTTCCTCTTCCCTCCCAAATTTACAAGAACCCTATTCCTAACAATAAGCTAACACGCAACTATTGAGTTTAGCAGTCTAGGGCAAACTTAAGTTTATTTTATAACATATAATCAAGCAACAAACTGTAATTGAAGCACACTGAAAACAGCAGCTACTAGCTAATTAATAATAGCAGAAACATTTCTTTCAATGAAGGAAAAAAATCTAAAGATTCCATAATAAAATATAGTTTGTTATAAATATAATATTTACATGGAAAACATTTACATTCAGTATAACACTACAACTATAGAACAAATGTATCCATTTTTATTCTTATCAATAGCCTTATCAATATTCTTATCAAATGCCTACATTTTAACAACAAAGTATTGGGAACATGTGAGTAAAATCAAACTATTCAACTTTTAAGTCCAGAATCAGAAATCCACCCATATGATCAGAGCACAAATTTGGTGTGTGTGTTAGCACTCTGTTTCTTCAATCAATATAGCAAAAGTGCAGTTACCACAGTACTTGACCTCTGACTAGGGCAGCAATCTAAAGGAAAATACCTCTAGCAAATGTGTTACTCCTCAGATAAGACAGCAGGATGCAGTATAATGGCTAAAACTTCTTTCCTAAAGACAGTCATACTGCTTCGATGATATTCTAAGTCTCCAATACTCTGTGGACACAAAACTTCAGGAGCACCTTTTTCTATTAGACTATAGACAGAATATTAAAGTAAGAAACTGTAAGTTACACTGGAATTTTGGCTATCTGGGAAAACATACAAATCTAAAATATTAAAAGCATTTAAGAGGTGTTCATAATAAATGCTAAAGCCTTAACGATAAACAAATACTAACAGTATGTTCTGGTTAAGGAGGCAGCTTACTAACAAGTAACAAAGCCTTTAAAATGTGTACACTCTTTGGCTCAGTAATTTCTACTTTTAGCAACTTACCCTAAGGAAAAAAACCTCAGGCAAGTGGGCAATGGTGTATATAAGGTATGTACAAGGATGTATGTAGCAACACGTACCCACACATTCAACAAATATCGAGGGGCACCCATGTGCATACTGTCATGGAACTTACAGACTAGAAGGAGAAACAGATAATAAACAAGTAAATGGATAACTGGCTATTATTCACTCAGAGAGAATGATGAAAAAGGAGCATTTGGCAACATGGAGGTTATTGATGACCTAGACAAGAGCATTCTTAAATGCTCTTTTGGGGGGCAAAACCTCACTGAAGTTAAAAAAAAAAAAGAATGGAATGCAAAGAAGTGGACACAGTACAAACAACCTCTTTTCAGTCTTGTTGCAAAAGAGAACAGAGAGTAGTAGCTGGACGGGGTCATTACCCCATGTTTGCATGGTCATGGGAACAAATCAATAGAGAGGAAACATGATACAGGAAAGAGAGGGCAGGGCAGCAGGATCACAATCACATGTGAGAGAGAGGGAAGCAGATTTAACAAGTTGGCCTTGGCAGGGACAATTCACCTGTTATACTAAAAGGAAAAGCAGAGTATATGATACAGGTGGATATAGAAGAACAGAACTCAAAAACACCAGGCCCTACTCTACCTCAGGACCCCTGCATTTCCTACTCTACCTCAGGACCCCTGCCCCCCAAATTTAAATAATTTGATCCCTTACCTCCTTTAGTTCTTTACTCAAATGCCAACTTCTCAGTGAAGCCTTCCTTTGCAGTGTTTAAAACTGCAATCCCCACCCAAACACTTACTATCCTCTTTCTGTATCTTATTTTCCTTAGTATTTATTACCATCAAATATACAACATAATTTAACTTTTTAAACAGTTTGTATGGGGCTTCCCTGGTGGCGCAGTGGTTGCGCGTCCGCCTGCCAATGCAGGGGAACTGGGTTTGCGCCCCGGTCTGGGAGGATCCCACATGCCGCGGAGCGGCTGGGCCCGTGAGCCATGGCCGCTGAGCCTGCGCGTCCGGAGCCTGTGCTCCGCAACGGGAGAGGCCACAACAGAGAGAGGCCCGCATACCACAAAAAAAAAAAAAAAAAAAAAACAGTTTGTTTATTGTCTATAACAAATCTCTAAAGATACCATTAAAAACTCTGACATCTCTTTAAGAAAATGGGACACTACTTCAACAACAACAAAAAAGGTCAATCTTTGCTAATATGACTACTATATCTGCATATTAACATACTCTCAGAAAAAGTTTACCATCATCATTTCTGAGGGAGAAATCAGTTATATCAGCCACTGGCATCAGAATGAACTGGCCAATGGCAAAGTCAAACTATTGATAATCCAACCATCAGCTGTGCAACAGTGAGCTGGAACTGAGACCAGGAGAGCCCAGTCTCTTACGGGTTTCTTCAGGTATTCAGGAAGTATACACTAGGGCAGAGAAAATAGGGCAGCACATCATCTAGGTTGGGGAAAAGAGAATCCTAACTTGAAAATCTGATTACAACACACAGCACTAATAGTTTTCATCTTTTCATACTACCTGTTAAGTATACCAAATAGCTATAATATACCTATACTTAATGATAACTAGGTTGTTCTTATTGATGTAGAGACAAAAGAACTGCTGGCACTGTGATATATAAGATGGAAAAAAAGGAGGTGGAGGAAGAAATGGTTTTGACCTAGATACTACCTCTTATAAGCTGAATGACATTAGGCAAGTCAAAATCTAGTCTCAGTTTCTTTGTGGTAAAATGTACTTTCCTCTTAAGATTGTTCTCAAGATTAACTATGATTCATGTGAAAGGCCTAGCACAGTACTGACCCTAAATGGAACTCAATAAATGGTACTCAGTTAAATCTTCCCATTGTACTACCAGAAATGTTCAGATCTCCAGAGACAGGGAATTTAACTTTGATTTCCAGATCAAAATGACAAATAGAAAAAAATGAGGCATTTGGGGAGGGACACAAGTATATTCTCCGATCCCATTTATTCCTCTCTTGTTCCCAACTTGTAGGCTATACAATGTACAATTAAAGAAGGAAATTCAAGCCTGGTTCCATGCTGACTGGTCAGCTGCCCACAGAAGCAAAGCAGAAAATTTCAAGTATCCAAAGTTGGTCTGGCAGACATCAAGTTTCATATCTATCAAATTAAATTTAGCCTTCAAAAATGGGTATTTTCCCCTTTCCCTTTTATTGTGGGCTAGATTTGACTTGCTTCCAAAGAAAAGGAAAAATATGAAAAGGAAAAAATAGTAACTTTACAGTGAAAAAAACCTGGCAAGCACCACCTTCACTGAGTGATAAAGCTTTACATATCCCTGATGTCATGTAGATACCATGTATTCCTGGATATGATGTGAAAGGCACTTCACCTCTGTGGTATTCTTTCCAAAAACCCATAACCCTGGTTTAATGAGAAAAACATCAGATAAACCCAATCTGAGGGAACTACAAAACACTTCAACTGTCAAAACTGTCAAGGTCATGAAAAAGAAGGAAAGACTAAGAACTATCAGAGGAGACCAGAGAAGACTAAGGAAACATGACAAGTAAATAAAATGTGGTCTCCTGAATTGGATCCTGGAACAGAAAAAGAATGTCTGTAGATAAAATGGTGCAATACAAATAAAGTCTGGAGTTTAGTTAATAGTAATGTACCAATGCTGGTTTAATAAATGTACCATGTTTTATGTACTTAGTTTTTACAAATGTACCATGGTAAAATAAGGGGATATTGAAACAATGATAACATAAGAGGAAACTGAAACTGGGTGAGGGGTATATGAGAACTCTCAGTGCTATCTCTGAAACTTTCCTGTAAATCTATAATTATTCCAAATAAAAAGTTTATTTACACAAAAAGGGGCATTTGATGGCATGGAAAGATATTCAGGATATTTTAAATGAGAAAATCAAGTTTCAGTAAAATAAGTATAGTATGATCTTACATTCTTTGAAAATGGATTTTTTTATTATAAAAGTAATGTGTTCACATATTTAGAATACACAAGTGTATTTTTTTTTTTTTAATGATCATCTTTATGCTTGTGGTCTTTTACCAATTCTGGGGTTTTTTTGTTTTTTGTTTTTCTTGTATTTTTGGCTGTGCTGGGTCTTCGTTTCTGTGCGAGGGCTTTCTCTAGTTGCGGCAAGCGGGGGCCACTCTTCATCGCGGTGTGCAGGCCTCTCGCTATCGCGGCCTCTCTTGTTGCAGAGGACAGGCTCCAGACACGCAGGCTCAGTAGTTTGTGGCTCACGGGCCCAGTCGCTCGGCGGCATGTGGGATCTTCACAGACCAGGGCTCGAACCCGTGTCCCCTGCATTGGCAGGCAGATTCTCAACCACTGCACCACCAGGGAAGCCCTACACAAGTGTATTAGCCACAGTAAAACTAGAACACAAAGAGAGCCAAAATTCGAGTGAATTAACAAGCAAAAAGTTTATTTCTCTTTAATTTCAATCTTGAAACAAATGGTCCAGCTTAGCGAGGCAGCTCTGCTCCTTACAGTCATTCATGGATCCAGGTTCCTTCCAAGACATGACTCAACCATCCTCTAAGGCACCACCATCATCTGCATGGTCTAAGCGCTTCCAATTAAATCAGCATAAAAGGAGAAAAACAACTACTAGAGGAGGCATAGTCAATGCCTTAAAATCTAGGACAAGTATCACCTATCACTTCTTTTCACAATCCACTGCTAAAACTGCAGACACATGTCCATTCTCATGGTGGATTTGGAAATGTAGTAAAGATGAACGGACATGTACAAGGAAGGAAAACATGGATTTTTGTGGACTAGTAACTGCCACCAGAAAAGTTATCCAAAAAGAAGAAATTATCTAGCAATCCCCAAATAACCATTGTTAACATTTGAATACATTTTTGAGACTTTTTTCCATAGGGCTTAAACAAAACCAGAATACCTATTTCTTCATTTCATGAGTCACAGGCACCCGTCTACTTTAATATAAACTGCACAGTATTCCACTGAAATAATGTGCTATATCCAATTTCACTTAATCTATATTTTATCCATTTTTTAAGACCTTCCTACAGTACCTAACAAAGAATCACGTGAACAGGTATGGTCACAAAGCACAGAGCTGATCTCCCTGTGCTATGCAGTCACAAAGCACCGAGCTGATCTCCCTGTGCTATGTGGCTGCTTCCCACTAACTATCTAGGTTGATTTTTTAAAGTATTCTTAATATACAAACAACAATAGAAAACATAACGAAAGAGGAGACCACATTTATAATGCCAAAAGCAACAAAAAAGATAAAAAACCTAGAAGTTAATTGTACAATAAATGTACAAAACCAACACAAAGAGGACCTTTCCAAACACTTCAAAAGTAGACATGAACAAGTAAAAGAACACACCATGTTTCTGAATGAAAAGATTATAAATTCTTTTTAAATTAACATAAATTTAATGTCATAATAATGCCAACAAGATTTCTTTTCCTGAGATGAGGAAAGCTGATTATTACATTTATTGAATGCCATCATAATAATAATGCCAACAAGATTTCTTTTTCTGTGATGAAGAAAGCTGATTATTAAGTTTATACAGAAAAATAAATAAGCAAAACTAGCCAGGAACACTATGAAAATGAAGGGAACAGCCCTACCAGATACTACAACATATACAAAGTCTTGATGTTTTTTAAAGTGTCACATTAGGAAATGAATAAACTGACACACTGATGAAACAGAGAAAGATTTGAAATAGACCCAAGTACTTATAGGAATCTAGCATATGCCAAAGGTATCATGTCAAGTCAGTAAAGGATAGACTTTAATAAATATTATTTGACAACATTATGAAAGGAATACTTAAAAAATATATACATATGGTAGAATCGATGTGTTGCAGTGTACACAAAGATAAACTCTAAATGGATTAGAGATTTACCAGTAAAAGATGAAACCATAAACATACTGAAAGAAAATATGATGAATTATTTTATAGCCCTGAGTTGGGGAAGGCCTGTTTTGTTTTGTTTTTTTTTGCCGAGCCAGATGGCCTGCAGGATCTTTGTTCCCCAACCAGGGATCAAACCCATGCCCCCTGTAGTGGAAGCACAGAGTCCTAACCACTGGACTGCCAGGGAATTCCCTGGGGAAGGCCTCTTTGATAACAACTTAGCTCAACTACCAAAACAAATTTGTATAGCAAAACAGACCATAAAGAAAAAGACAAATGACGAATTGGGAAAAAATATCTGCAACTCATAGATCTAATATTCCCAACATAAAAGAATTCTTAGTTATTACGGAAAAGAAAGAAAGAAAGAAGGAAAGAAGGGAGGGATGAAGGGAGGCAGGGAGGGAAGGAGGGAAGGAGGGAGGGAGGGAGGGAGGGAGGGAGGAAGGACAACCCAATAGGAAAATGGGCAAGCAACATAAACAGGCAATCTGAAGAAAAACACTAACAGCTATTAAACATACAAAGAGATGTTCAACTTCACTTATAATGAGAACAGCAAATTACAACTACACCCACATACCAATTCTCTCCTAACGACCTGCAAAAAATCTGTAAGTTTAACACACATTCTGCAAGCAAGTTTATAGAGAAACAAGTATTCTCATACATTGCTGGAAGCAGTACAAAAACTGCACAACCCCTATGAAGGAAATCTGGCAGTATCTGCCATAATTACTAATGCATTTTCCCTTTAACTCAACAATTCCATTTCTGGGAATCTCTCTCATAAACTTACACATTTATGAAATAACATAAGTACTAGGTTACTCATTGTGGCATTATAGCATAATCAGAGAAAAAACTGGAAATAAGCCAAGTATCCAGCAATACTGAACCTTCTGAATAAATGATGACCCAGCCACACAATGAAATACAATGTATCTGTGAAGAAAAATGAAAACAATCTCTGTGCACTGATATGGAGAGCTCTCCAGGACATTTTAAATGTCAAAAGCAAAGTGCATCACAGTTTATATGGCAGGCATTTTGTTTAGGAAAGGGAAAGAAAAAATATTTAACTGTATTGGCTTGTAACTGTATAAAGAAACTATAGAAGAATAAGCAAGAAACTAGTAAAAATAAATACTAGGGACTTCCCTGGTGGGGCAGTGGTTAAGAATCTGCCTGCCAATGCAGGGGACACGGGTTCGAGCCCTGGTCTGGGAAGATCCCACATGCCACAGAGCAACTAAGCCCGTGCGTCACAACTACTGAGCCTGCGCACTAGAGGCCGTGTGCCACAGCTACTGGGCCAGTGTGCCATAACTACAGAAGCCCGTGTGCCTAGAGGTCGTGCTCGGGAACAAGAGAAGCCACTGCAATGAGCAGACTGCGCACCACAACAAAGAGTAGCCCCCGCTCGACGCAACTAAAGAAAGCCCCCATGCAGCAACAAAGACCCAATGCAGCCATAAATTAATTAATTAATTAAATACTAGAGTTGGAGGGGGCATGGTAGATAGAGACAAGGTGAAGAAGACTTTTCAGTGTTTATCTTTAGATATCATTTTACTTTTGAGCCACATATATAATTACATATTAAAAGCAATTACTTTGGGATTTAAATTTAAATTTAATATTTCTCAGTATTTAGTGTTTTACATACATTATATCTCATTTAAACCTCACTATGTAAACGGGGTATGATAATAATCTCCACTTTACTCAAACAGCCTAACTGTTACTGCTTGCACAAAACTAGTTAGTAAGTAACAAAGCTGGAACTGAAAACTACAAATATCTTTCCAAACATTGGATTATTTTCAAAGGCAAGCAGTATTGCTTCAAGTTATTTACATGAAAGTTACCAACAAATATTAAGCACAGATTTTAACCTACAACACATTAGTATTTATCAACAAGTAATGTGTAAGCATTCTTACTGTAGTATATATAGTCAGCAATATTCCAAAGGGAAAAGTATAGCTAGCCCTAGAAATGGATGTGTACCTAATAACAGATTATAGTTCACAAATGAATTTTGAAAACTTCCTACATTAAAAAATAACTCCCGGGCTTCCTTGGTGGCGCAGTGGTTGGGAGTCCGCCTGCCGATGCAGGGGATACGGGTTTGTGCCCCGGTCCGGGAGGATCCCACATGCCACGGAGCGGCTAGGCCCATGAGCCATGGCCGCTGAGCCTGCGCGTCCGGAGCCTGTGCTCCGCAACGGGAGAGGCCACAACAGTGAGAGAGAGGCCCGCATACCGCAAAAAAAAAAAAAAAAAATTTTCATTGGAGTATAGTTGATTTACAATGTTGTGTTAGTTTCTGTAGTACAGCAACGTGAATCAATTATACATAACATATATCCACTCTTTTTTAGATTCTTTTCCCATAAAGGTCATTGCAGAGTATTAAGTAGAGTTCCCTGTGCTATACAGTAGGTCCTTATGAGTTATCAATTTTATATATAGTAGTGGGTATCACCATTTTTGAAAGATATTTTCATTGAGTATATATTTCTAGGCTGCCAGTTTTTTTTTTCATTAAGCACTTTTTAAATGTCACTCCAAAAAGTAAAAAAATAATTGTCACTCCACTGTCTCTAGACTCCCATAGTTTCTGATGAAAAGTCAGCCATCAGACAAAATCCTACCTTTGTTTTTTGTATGTTTCTTTAGTCTCTGGGTGCCTTTGAGATCTGTTCTTTGACTTTTGTTTTATGAATATTGTGTGTGTGTGTGTGTGTGTGTGTGTGTGTGTATGTTAAGTATCCAAGTTGTTATTCTCTTAGCTCCTTGGATGTGTGTTTTTGTGCATTAATTTTGGAAAATTATCAGTCATTATTTCTTAAAATACTTCTTTTACCCCATTCTGTTTACCTTCTGGTATTTCAATTATGTGTAAGTTAGACCTTTTGATGTTTCCCTACTGGTCTTCAATATTCTTCTTTTTTTTTCCTTCAAGTTTTCTTTTCTTTGTGTTTCAGTTTTGGTAATTTCTATAGACCTATCTTAAAAGTTCACTGATCCTTTCTGCTACTGTGTGGAATCTACTAATGAAACTATTGACGACATTCTTCTCTCTGTTACTATGTTTTTCATTTACAGCATTTCCACTTGATTCTTCTTTTTTTCCCATCTCTGCTGAAATTACCCATCTTTATCATGCATGCTGTTAACTTTTTCTGTTAGAGCCTTTAACATATTAATCATAGTTATTTTAAATTCCCTGTCAGATCCCAAAATCTGTATTACATCTGAGGTTAGTTCCAATGATTGCTCTTTCCCTGAGTGTGATTTTTCTTGCCTTTTTGTATGCCTAGTAATTTTTTTGTTGAAAGGTGAACATCTTGTGTAGGACAGCAGAGACTGAGGTAAAAAGTTTTTATGCCTGAAAAGGGGCAAGCTTTTTCTTCTCCTAGGCCTTTTAGGTGGGGAAGGTGAGTCTATTTAGTTAGGTGTTGAGCTGGGTTTGACATTTTCACTATTGTGACCCTCAGTGTGCTACAGGCTTCAAATTCCTATAGAGATGGGAGTTTGGGTTATCAGAGTAATGTCTATTCTATTCTGAGTTTAGGTCCTTCCCCTGCACTGTGTCTCTTTGTCTATTCTTTTTTCCTCTCCTTTACCTATTCTGCTATTATTCATTATTAGAAACTTCTTAGTTTGTTGGTAGAAAATGGTTGGGGGAGGATCCATCTTCTGCTGTTCTGAGTAAGCAACAGCCTTAGTCATGTATTGTGTCTCTGAGTCTTGAGGTTGTAGTTTTTTCAGTTCTCCTTCCCCTTGATCTAACCCCACAGTTGTGGGTTCAGCATATTCCTGAGAAAGTAGATATTCCCCCTTTCCCTTCCCCCAGCTGCAATGAATTCCATAAATGCCCTAAGGCAGAAGTGCTGGTTGCCTCCTTCTCCACCACTCCCACTGTCCATAGATTAAGGCTTTTGTTTTGTAGTGGAGAGACGGGAAAAGGATCCTGTCACTGCTATCCTCCTCCCTAGGGTGTGCATCACAATACTTCTTAAGGCTCTTTCCTAACTCCTATCTCTTGGAGTTCTTACCCACCCACCCCCCACCCAGGGTTAGTGGAGAAAGAGCACACGTGAAGGTACAAGGTTCTCCAAGTTCTGATGTCCTCACAGATTTCATATGCTCCTGTCAGCCTCTACTTGACCTTCCCTAATTTGTCCACAATTCTAACTGAACTCTTCTTACTGCTGTCCAGCTGTGTCTACCTCAGGTGAGTGAGTGTTCATGTCTCCTCTTTCCCTGCAGGTACTGTGTATCCTTAGGTTTTGAAGTTAGCCAGGTTGTTTTTCATTGTAAGGTAGGAGTAACACTCCTTCCAGCTCTCTACATCCCAGGGCAGAAACTAAAAGTTCTGATAACTTTTTTAAACCTTCTTTTGGAATAAAAATATTTGGTAATGACTGTTCTCTATTTCCAAGATTTTAAAATCCCAATGTGTAAAATAACACGTGCCCAATTCTTATTCAAACCCCCTACTCTAATTACACTTATTTCTCTCTTGTTAAAAAGGATTAATTGAATGGCTAAGTATAAATTTTCTAAGGGAAGAGGGCAGACTTCTACTTTAGATCATATCCTTTAGTAAAATTAAATATGATCATAAGAATATATCTTCTGTGGCTTGTTGATTATAAGACTAAAATACACATACATATACCACAATTCTCTGTATGTCATTATCATCATCTGGTATTCTACAATGCCTTTGGTTAGAAGTTTTTACTTTGTATGAAACACATGAACGTGCACATACCCTCCCTCCTTTGCCCACCCTTCCTCCCCCCACCACCCCAACTCTCTCTGGTGGCAATTTTAAAACTATAGGAATTCTCCAGCTCAGAAGGGACCCAACATACAGGCTTCTGTTTTAGTTAAATATCCTATCTGAATCCTGCTGTGCTTCAGGTTCCATCTGGATTTCTCTCCTGTTGTAACATCAGTATTTGCAAGAAAATTTCCTCCAGTAAACATCTACGAGTCTGCAATGTAAAATCCTATCATAAATAACCACTTTAAGGCAGGTAAAAGTAAAAGTTTATATGTTCATTGCCATCCCTTAATTATTACTATGATTTTAAAAAATCACTGTTAATTTTTTATTCAGATATCACAGGCACAGATTTTCCAGTTGCATGCATCAAAAAAAAATTGTTAATATACTGTCTTCATATAGTAACTAATCCAAAATAGAAAACTATCCTTGCACCACTGAAGTCTCAGGGACAGATGCACTGATTAGAGACTTCAACGGCATAGCTTATGCTGTCTGAAAGGGCCTCTGAGGCAGATGTTCCATCTTATGACTCATTTGATCATTTACTTATATACTAATGTCCACTATATTACATCATTTACATCAGAGCAACCATGCAGTGAAAAAGAAATTCCAAATTTTGTTCCTGCAAACATAAAGTTCCCATTTAGTTTCAGACTGTTTCTGAAAAGAACAAAAAAACTCTTATTTGTGAGTAGTTTTCTGTAGTAGTTCATGTAGAGTTTCTGTATACAAACAATTGTCAAGGTGTAGGAAGCCAATTATATTGCAGAAATATACCACTGGCTACCTTAGAAAATGTATTTATACTATACTTTACCTTTATAATACAACTGAATAGTGGCATTCCTACCTAAGCTTTATACAAAATATAAGATAAATTTGCTTTTTTTTAACATCTTTACTGGAGTATAACTGCTTTACAATAGTGTGTTAGCTTACCCCTCTCGGTGGTCACAAAGCACAGAGGTGATCTCCCTGTGCTATGCGGCAGCTTCCCACTAGCTACCTAATTTACATTTGGTAGTGTATATACGTCCCTGCCACTCTCTCACTTCGTCACAGCTTACCCTTCCCCCTCCCCATATCCTCAAGTCCATAATCTTTTCATGACATTTTTTTTTCTTAGATTCCATATATATGTGTTAGCATATGGTATTTGTTTTTCTCCTTCTGACTTACTTCACTCTGTATGACAGACTCCAGGTCTATCCACCTCATGATAAATTTGCTTTAAGTGAGTAATTTTATTCCATTAGTTCTGAAATCTGTTCACTGAAAAAATTATCTGGATAAAATATTTGTCATTTTAAATAATGTCAATATATTAGTGCTGTTAACTTATTTTTAAAAATTATAACCAGGACTATTAACAAGACAACAAAAAGGAAATATTCAGATTACTTAAAATACACTGGTAAAGTTATCTAAGCATCCAGACTGCTGTGTAGAGTTAATGCTACTGTAAGTATAAGAGAAGTTATCTAACAGTCTAAATATTTATTCTAGTATCAATCTTAAGTCTTAATCAAACAGTTATACTTTGTTCTTTTTTAACAGAAGAAAATGAATAAAAATGACTGCAAACACTTTTAACTGGGAATTTAAAAATTAGAACAATACTATTAAAGTGATCATGAATATATCATATTAGAAGTATTAAACTTCATTTGAAAATCAAATCATATGAGAAGGATTATCCACACACGCAGGGTTTTCAACATGTTATCCCTTTATGTAATATTTATTGAAGGCAAATTTTTAAATTGAGAAAAACCTTTAATAATATAACCACCTTATTTGCTACCAAAATAGGGGGGAAATTTTTATGAATCTGTCATGTTAAACAGTAGTCAATAGCTACATATAATCAGTAAACAAATTCAGTTCAAGGCAAGAAGAATTAAATCACCGTTTAGTGGTTGCAATTTAGATTATTCTAGCGTGTAATACTTTAATTGTATAAAACAAAGCTGATGTCACAAATACAAAAGAACTTCTTGCAAAGCAAGTACCACAAGTAATTTCTATGCTGCCACTGATGGCTGACAAGTGATGAGCACTTTGTTCAAATGTATACACTAGGCACATAAGACAACAGGTGGCTTATAAAAAGAAAATACTGAAGTGAAGCTCTTAAAATGTTCATAATCAACATTTTTATAATGTTTTGCCAGAATATCTGCTTTAATCTTTGAATAGCCAAAAGGTTTCTTCTACAGGGAAATACAGTATTCCCAACATAAAAAAGACGTTGAACCAGACAAACTAGGATTAATACTGGGCTAAAAGTATTTATATGAGACAGTATATTAATATATTGCCAATGTGTTAATATATTACCAGTGTATTTCATAGTTTAGTAACTTAGGTTAAAATATTTTCAAAATTTTTTAAAAATCTATTCTTATTGATATCGGAGTACTATTATTCAGTGCTGCACCAAAATCTCCCTATAAAAGCAAGAAACAAACACCCAAGCTCTTTAGGCCTAATTAGCTATCAGTGTTAGAGGTGTTTTCTCATTGATGGAAAAAAGTGAAACAGATGGCAGTGCCCAAAATGACTAGCATTCCTCACTACCACCACCACCCAACCTAAAAATCTAAACTTTTACTGGAGCACTAGAAGCTATGTTGTTTTTGATGTTGTTTCTTAAAAGAGAATAATGCAAAGTAGAATGAAATAAAACCAAGTTTAAGACATACTCACTACCCCAATTCTGCCACTGCAATGAACTAATCACAGAAAAAGATTTTATTAGGAATGGATTATGATTAAAAGATTTTTCCTACTCCCAAATATTCCTGTACACAAAGGATCCTTATTTGTCTTAAATGATTTTAACTGTTCTAGTTTAAAGAGCAACAACTGGCGATGGAGAAGGGTAGACTTAAGTCACTAAAAAATGAGGAAAAAATAAACAGGCAAGTGTGATCTACCACATCCCTTATAGTCACATTAATATCAATACAACCAAGGAATACTGAATTATCTCTAAAACTCACATTACAACTGTTTAATTCTAGGATATATATGTAACATCCAATTTATTTTCACACAAATATTTACAACACAATGTCTATTATTCAAAGCCCTTTCAAATGACCATGTAGCTGAAAGCTCTGCACGTCTGCAGTAAAATTTTGTATGTGATGCTTGCAAAACGAAAATGATAAAGTTGAGTGATAAATTACTTACATTTACCTGGAACAGTGGAACTTGAAGAAATCCAGGCTGTATGAACAAAAGATGTAGGTAGATTCATAAAGACTAACAAAGACTTCCGGGCATTTTCAAAGAATTTAGAACAGTGGTTCTCAAAGTGTGGTCCATGGACCCCTGAGGGGTGTGCAAGTTTAAAACATTATGTCATAATAATAATAAGATGCTATTGGTTTTTCTCACTGTGTTGACATTTGTAGTCATGGTACAAAATCAATGCTAAGAACTACCAGGATGTTAGCATGAATCAAGGTAGTGATGCCAAACTGTACTAATAATCACTGTTTACTTCACACACACATACAAAAACAATAATCAAGTTTCACTTAAGAATGTCCTTAATGAGAGTAAAAATTATTAATTTAATTAAATCTCAGCTTTGGGTACACATCTTTTTAACACGCTGGGTAAGGACACAGAGTACACATAAAACACTTCTGCTACATACCAAAGTACAATAGTTGTCACGGAAAAGTATTTGAATTGCAAGCTGAACTAGACACTTTTTCCATGGAGCACCATTTCTACTCGAAAGAACAACTGACGTTCAAACCATGGTTATTTAATCTTTAGTATCTGGCAGCCATTTTATTATAAACGATAAAATTCAGGCTTTCAAATGAAAATTAAAATTTTGGAAAACTTGTAACTGCCACCATGACCTTGACAGCTTCCCAATATTTAAAGACTTTTCTTATGAGATCTGTGGCGATATTAACAGATGTGATTTTGTGCTGTTGTATAATGAAATGTGTCATAATTTAAAAGATCTGCATCACTCACTGAGAACTGGTATCCTCCAAATGACTAAAGGCATGCATGGGTAGGAGAGTCATTCAAAGTACAAAATAGACCAAAGGACTTTAATGTGAGAGAAAAAGAGTCCATTGCTATAGGTGCAAATTCTACATTTCAATTAACTTTTAAGAAATTTCTATTTGTCAAGCTTTGATGGAGCATCAAAGAATAATATTCACAATTATCTGAAATGGTTATTAAATTACTCTTCCTTTTTCAAACCATATATCTGTAGAAGGCCAGATTTTCTTCATCTCACCCAAATCAACATATTGCAAAAGATTAAGTGTACAAGAAAATATAATCCAGCTATCCCCTATTATGCCAGATATTAAAGATATTTTCAAAATATAAAATGATCCCACTCTTATTATTTTGTTTTAGAAAATATAATTATTTTTCAAAAATATGTTAACATATAATGGGTTTATCACTGTTATTTTAAAATGCATTAAGAAGAAATTTTTTAGTCTTAGTTTTAATTTCTAATATGGTAAATACTGATTGATATTAACCTACATAAACACAAGTTTTTGGTATATTTAATAATTTTAAGAATATAAAAGAGTCTTGAGACCAAAAAGTTTAAGAACTGCTGCTTTAGAAGTTATTAATCCCCACTCTTTTTAAGATAATTTTCCACCTTTCCATATAGAGACAAGTGGCTGGAAAGATTGCATTCTTTTTTAAAAAAATGAATTTCTCTAGGGGATATAAAGAGAGATAGCTGAGTGAGAAAGACTATAGCAGTTAGAAAAAGGAACCAGCATGCTTTGGACACTGTGCTTGTTTCCAGACCTGGGGCAGGAAATAGAAGAGATAAGCCAGGAACTTCCTTCACATCATACCAGATAGCATAAAACTATCAAAGACTACTAGTGTGGTATCAAAAGAGATCCAGGGCTTCCCTGGTGGCGCAGTGGTTGCGCGTCCGCCTGCCGATGCAGGGGAACAAGGTTCGCGCCCCGGTTTGGGAGGATCCCACATGCCGCGGAGCGGCTGGGCCCGTGAGCCATGGCCGCTGAGCCTGCGCGTCCGGAGCCTGTGCTCCGCAACGGGAGAGGCCACAACAGTGTGAGGCCCGCGTACCACAAAAAAAAAAAAAAAAAAAAGAGATCCAAAAAGTATCACGAATCACCTGTAGAGGATGCCAATGAACCATCTCATTATTGTGCCAACTTTATCCTAGGAAAATGCCAATATATCCCATTTTTTTGTATTCTACCCAAATGCCCAAGAGGGGGGAAAAAGCTTAAGTCAGAAAAGTGTTTCAATGGAATTCTTATTTAGTAAAAATAAGATTCTGTAACCTTTACATACATTTTTAAAATTCCAGATAAAATACTGATACATTGATGCTAATAAACAGTAAGCATCCACCTTCTAACCGTATTTCCCTTACCATACATAAATTACCTTCAAAGAAACCCACACAAAACATCTATCTTTACGAACCAAGCAAAATCACAACTTCTCTGACTAAATGTGATCTCTCTTTCCCTCTGAACTCTATCCCTAAGAAGTGCTTGTGAACCTCAAAGTCATTACCATGAGTACTTTAAGTTCAAAAACAGAATGTGAAGATTTCCTTGAAGTAACTAGGTTCTAAGGCAAAGGAAACTAAAGACTTGAAACATGAGACCATGAATGTTATAGTCAATTTAACTAAAAATGTACACAACATATGAGATAATGGTTAAAAGGAAGGGCTTTAGATCAAAGAGCCCAAATTCAACTTCCAGTTCTGCCATTTACTAACCTGAGTTATTTAACCTCTCTAATTGTTTCTCTAGTATGTAAAATGGGAATAGTAGTGCATACTTCAAGTAAACCTTGTGAAAAATTAAATGAGGTAACAGACGTAATAATAAAGCTTTCAGATACTGCCTATAACATATTAAACCTCAATAAATAAAGCTTCTGGTAATAGTACTTGTTATTCTTCATGTCATGTAAAGGGAAAGAAAGGAGATGATGGGAAAATGCTGGGCAGAACAGTTCCTTCCACCACTGTCAAGGGATAGCATCATCAGCCCAGTAAAGATTAGCTACCACTCTGCCTTAGCTGGCATGGGGCAGTTATCAAAAATGATAGGAAAATACAATATATAAATATGTACATATATTTTCACAGACACCAGAGTTAAGTATACCATCTGAAATAACATTAACTTTGTTTCCTTCATTAGATTTCCTAATATTACCTAACAAGTCATTTAGTGAAAAAACATAGTGATGTTTATAACATAATCCTTCTATGTAAATACTCAGTTTAAATCTTCTATTTGCAAGTAAAATATGCCAGTCTCCTAATGCCTCTCAAGTCAAATGAAGCAAACTTTAAAATTCTCATCCACGAATTACAATGTTAGCAAAGAAAGGCTGACAAAAAGAACAAAAAGGGATTATAACAAAGAAGGATTAAAATTCAAATTCAAATTATAGTCTGGTCTTAATTTACATCAAATTTAACTCAGAGATTAACCACAAAACCCTGCCAAGAAAAGCAAACCAGGTACAAACCAATCCCCTGGTAAATTCCAGTGCATTCAAGCTCCTCCATTCTCTTCCAACAACTGTTCTCTAGGAACAGTCCCACTCTTGGGGCTTCGCCAATTGTTTTCTTATCAAAGTCACTCAGCTTTTCCCCTTTACTCTCCATAGGGTAAATAGTTACCATGTAATCTTATTTCACTGATTTATGTACACTTTAAGTTGTTCCCAATATACGTTGTACAACGGGTATTTACAGTTGGTTAAATGGGGTATGGTAATCTCTACAAAAAGCAAATTCAAGAAACCCTATTGAAAATCAACATGGCAATGGCTAGCAAGAAATGAAATGTAAGAGAAGTATATCCTTTGATTCATTAATTTCTCTCCAATAAATATTTCTTAAGGGCTTCCCTGGTGGCGCAGTGGTTGAGAGTCCGCCTCCCTGCCGATGCAGGGGACACAGGTTAGTGTCCCAGTCCGCGAAGATCCCACATGCCGCAGAGCGGCTAGGCCCGCGAGCCATGGCCGCTGAGCCTGCGCGTCCGGAGCCTGTGCTCCGCAACGGGAGAGGCCACAACAGTGAGAGGCCCGCGTACCGCAAAAAAAAAAAAAAAAAATTTCTTAAGCAAATAATACAATAAAGGCAAAAAGACATATGAATATTCACTCACTGAAGTTATCTATCATAGCAGAATAACTGAAAACATATTCAGTATCTAGGAAATGATAAATCATAGATCACTGACAATATTATCCTCTCATTAAAAATTATTATTAATATTAAAGCTATTCTAAAACAAGAAAAATATTTGATATAATTTTAAGCAATAAAATGCTTTAGGAAGTAAACATAGGGTAGCAATTAAAGTATGGGTTTTGCTAAAAATTTTCACTCTGTCACTCAGTAGCTGTGTGATTTTCCAAAGTTATTTAAACTCCCTGAGACTCAGTTTCCTCATTTCTAAAATGAGCTAATAAGATCTAACTCATAGGGTTCTTGGGACAATCAAATGAGAGCACTGTAAAGCGCCTCCTCCTAACTCAATAAATTCCCTTCCCTATTACTCAACTGATTCCTTCCTATTACTACAACCATGAGTTTATAAATAGCAGATCATATCTAAATGGTGATGATAGTAAGACTGGGGTTCTATATTTAAAATCATAACCTGCAGTAAATTTCCTTAATGGGGCTTTATTTTCCTCAGTTCTTTAAAATAAAATATCAACCCTTGGTCTGACTGCAACCAACAATGTTTCAATTGTTTTTAAAAATCATATTCAAAATCATTTTAGTTTTTTCCCAAACATTTTACTCATAATACACAAATCAGAATTCAGTCTGAATAGACAAAAATGGAAAAAACAAATTAGGAAAATGGGTGGAGTACATTCAATCCCTTACATTTTCACACTAAAGCTTTATTAAAATGTGAACAATAAATTTAGTTGTGGGGTGAGGGAGAACACTATTCTCAGAAAGCTATAAATAAATGTATAACCATTGTTTCAGTTCTATCCATCTGACACCCTGGCATACAAGAGAAGACCTTCACAACTGGCCTAAAGAGAAGGTGGACACAGTTGTCCCTTTCAACTCAGGGAAGGGGGAAGAGGAACAAAACCACCTTCACCTGACCCAACTCTTTACCTATGTGATGTGCAAAATATCTAAATGTCTGGTGGAACAACAGGGTCTTCTTTAGGTCCCAATGGCAAGAACTGAGTCAGTCAAATCCAGGCCAGCCAAGCAACACTCCTTCCTCCCTCCTACACTGGGAGCAAGGACAGCAAAGACAGAGTTAGGGTGGGAGGAGAAGATGCACCAGGAAGGAGACATCACAGACCTGGACAAGATATTTCCAGGTTCATGGGCAGCCTGGGGGTTCTGAGGAGACACCTTGACCTCACCAGTGGAGAGAAGAGGAATCTTCCAGTTCCAAAGGACTAGTGCTGCTACACAACCTACAGCCCTTAGAGGAAGCGCTGCCTTTCCCTCAACTGCCTCGGCTGGCAACCAGTAAGCTCAAAATTTTAAGTCACTGATGCAGGAAAACTGTATCAGGCCCACAATGGGTGGTTATGGGTGTCAATGTCAAATCTGCAGAGGGACAAGTTATGAGGAAACTGAAGACTCACACTGTGATAAAAAACAAGTGCTCATCTGATTTCATTCATGCAAGTCAAGTATAACAACGAATACATTGGTTTTCAAAACTAAATCAGTCTCAAACTTACATTTTTAACTTAACATAATGACAATGTTCTGACAACTAAGAAAAATGTGGTTCAAAATTTAATGTTTAAAAGATCAAGAGACTCTCCAGGACCTTAGAAGTTGCCCTTCCATCCCTGAGTGATTTCAACTCGTTAGTGAGAGAAGAGTTTTAAAAAGAATCCATATAGTTGCTATTTTGAGCAGAGGACAGGAAAGGAGACCTCTAAAACATGTCTGAAAAGACAATCTAGAAAAAAAGTGAGAATGCCTCAAGCACCTAAAGTAGATATAAGACCACCATGAATATGAGGATATGTTCAAGCAATTAAATTGTAAACAGCTAGTAGATTACTGCATACAATATTACAATGCATACAATATTACAATGCAAACTAGAAGGGACTGTTTCCTACTGCTGCATTATTTCCACAGTAAACAGAAGTTGATTATTAGAATGAATTATATATGTAGATGAGAACCACTGCATAATTACTTAACCCATTGAATTTGTACCGAAGAAACAAAGAAAACATATGTTTTTTGGTCAGATTGTTTACTGCAATCCAATACTAGATTAATTTAATAAATACTGCTGAAAAAGAAAATTACAGGACCCAAAGGAAAAAAACTCCATTATTTTAGGATACAATCAAAGACAGCTTTATATTGGCAATTTGTGTTTAGGCAAAAATGTGTGACTCATTTTAAACTCTTAAATGATGTGCTTATGAGGAAGGGGGGAGGTGGTATCTTGAAAAACAGTAATTTATGTTCATGGTAATTAAAGGTGATTTACAAAACATATAAACACCTAACTTAACCTAAAAGGGGGGATGGCAATTAAATGAAAGCCTTTTCACCTTCTCATTTAGCAGTTCAATAAAGTTGTAGTGCCTTGAGGGTTACAACTAGAAAGACAACTTAAAACCTATTTCTTCCATCAGTGTTACCTTCATCCCTTTTTAGCAAACACAGGCAACAAAACTATAGTAGCCCTCTGGAATCTTTTGTTAAAAGTTCTAACTAAGCAATTTAGACGTATGAAATTTAAACAGATACAGAGTAACTGTAATACAAAACTGAGTGAAGACGCATCTGCCATTGATAACAAAGGAGAAAGGATAGGCTTTTATTTTTCCTGGCCAAAAATTCTAACCATCTGCACAGAAATCATCTACATAGATTAATCTTAATTCTATCCTGTAAGAACTTGTCTGCCCAGTTTGAGAGGGGTAAGCCCAAAAGAGAAGTAAAATCAGTCAAGGGCTTAAAATCATCCTGGGGTGTGGGGGGGTGACAGACACACTTCATAAGAATTATAAAACTGCAGAGATCTTTCAAAATAAAAAGAAATGACATCAAAATCGAACTACAATTAGCAATTATTCCCCAAACGGAAAAGTTCTACTCACTGAAGTAGACTCCTTTTTTTAACGAAAATAAACATTGGAAAGTAAATTCAAATAGAAACTAAATTCCTCCCTGTAATCAGGAGAAGAAAATAAGCATATATCCTTTCAGATTTTAAAGAAAAGAAAAGCAGTTACTTCTGAAGACTGGAAACAAGGGACAAACATGAAATTTTACTGTGAACATCTTAATTATTTCCTATTTTGTTTATAATAACCATATATCATTTAGAGTTTTTAAACATAATATATTTTTTAAAGTAACAGCATCTGTTTAGCCATTTATAATCAAAAGGTATAGTGAAATCTGATAAAACCAAAACTGCCTTCTTATTAGAGATGATGGAAAGGGGGTGAGGATAAACACATAATTAACTTACAATTTTATGTGGACTATGGAATGACACTCATTTTTTTTCTAAAGCACAAGTTTTTGTACCTAAATTGCATATAATTCAATCTATTTTAAGGGAATACTTTTTGATATCAAGTAGATGGCTACTGATTATATCTAAAACAACAATGGGCTGGCATGGCTAGCAAGGGTTTCCCTTTGCTTTGACAAATTAACAAAGGAATTTTGTTTAGATGACTGCACTGGGCATATTAAAACAAGTGGTATAAAGAATAAAAATGTTAAGAATCTATTTAGAAGACTATGCTTCTTTTCCTATTATCATTCTTACTTTTGGGGGGGAAAAAACCCAGATGAAATGAAATACTGAGCTCTCAACGACCTTAACTCAATCTTTTCATCGTTCAAAGCCCTGCTCAGGTTAGGGGGCCAATTCCTGGCTCTACCTGGCAAGGGCACAGATAAAGCTCCCGCAGCCTCCCGGGGTAGAAGGAGGAAGCTGGATAATATCCCCTTACCAAGAATACATGGAATGGGGGAAAAGATACCTGCACAAAAAGGAATTAGTTTGTTATTAGAACAAAAAGGTATAAAGGCAGTCCTGCCTTCCCCACAGCCTCCTCTTCTCCCCTCAACACACACACACACACACACACACACACACACACACACACACACACACACACTTTCACCACATAACAGTAAGGTATCTTAGAAATGCACATTTTTTTTCTTACCCAAAATTTATTAACTTAAAGGTGACAGAGACAGTAGGATTTGTGGAAAACATGAAAGAAAAAGGGAGTGATGGAATGTGGAATTAGTATATAATATAAACAAAATAAAATAAAACTGGAAAATCTTAGGTATTTTTACTCTATGAAATTCTTTCATTCTGTTTTCCTTCTAAATTACTTATAGGGGTTTTTTGTCTGCTAAAGATTCAAACAGAGAAAAATATTTTTGAAAATAATCAAAATTAATTTTCAGAACTACATTATCTTTCTTTTCTTTCAAAATAAAATCAGTCTTACAGGCTATTTTTCTAATTACAAAACAATACCTGGCCAGAATATATTTAGTTTGAGAACATTTGTGACAACAGAAAGGCAGAAAAAAAAGCAGTGAAAATTACTTATATATATTCCCTCTAACAAAATGTAACTATTGCTAATATTTCTGTATATATTTTTGCAGATTTTCTTCTATGTGTTTGTATTTTACTAAAAATAAGATCACATTATAAATGTTATTTTGCAGTCTTATGTTTGCATGTAATAATATATGGTGATTGTATTTTCATTCAATGACCACAGAGTTACATTAACATTTTTAAAGACTACAAAATATTATGCAGTATAGATGTATAAATTATTTTTCTAACATCTTTATTGGAGTATAATTGCTTTACAATGGTGTGTTAGTTTCTGCTTTATAACAAAGTGAATCAGCTATACATATACATATATCCCCATATCTCCTCCCTCTTGCGTCTCCCTCCCCTCCTCCTTATCCCACCCCTCTAGGTGGTCACAAAGCACCGAGCTGATCTCCTTGTGAAACGCAAGTTATTTTTATGGCAGAACAGACCATACAAATATAATGTGTGGGAGCTCTCAATGAAGTACTTCTTTAACAACAGAACCCACTAATTTAGTTACCTGAGAGTAAAATTCTTAACTAAATCATCCTGGCAGAACTATCCTGATTAGTCCAGCTTAAAAATCAAACATTTTACAGAGATGGCAGAAGATCACTGACAAGTCCTGAATCACAGCATTCTAAGCCAAAGCCATCTTCTCCTTAATTTAATACAGAACTCCTGAGAATTTTATTTGAATCATTTGTGCATACCTTACATTGGTATTTAAATAAGAAAATTCCTCATGTTTTAAAAATCAGAATAATACATGTTCACTTTTTAAAAAGCCAAGGATCTAAAAAGGAAAGTCACGTACCTCTCTCTCCATCCCAATTCTATTCTCCCAAAAACCTATCAACAATTTGATGTATCTCTTCAAATTTCTTTCTATGAATATAGTGTAGAGCTGAGCTATCTAATACTGTAGCCACTAGCCACATGAAGCTATAAAGTACTTGAAATGTGGCTAGTCCAAACGGAGATGTGCTCTAAGTATAAATTACACACCAGATTTCAAAGACATGGCACCAAAAATATATCAGTAATTTTTCATATTGACTACATGCTGAAATAATATTTTTGATAGATTAAATATATGTTATTAAAGTTAATTTCACTTTTTACTTTTTTAATGTGGATATCAGAAAAATTTTAATTAAATACGTAGCTCACATTATATTTCTATTGGTCAGCACTGGTACAAAGGCTAATGGTGCAGGTTTTGGAGTCAGACTTGCCTTACTGAGTACTACTCCCAACTATACCATCTACCAGCTATGTAACCTTGGACAGATGTTCTAACCTCTCTGTACCTACTTCTGACTTGTTCTGAGAATTGAATGAAATTCCTCACAAAAAGCACTTAGCACAGAGCCTGGCACATAGTAAGTACTTAATAAATTATTTCCTGGCAACAAAAGAATAAAACTATAACCTAATTCTTTTAAAATCACTATACAGCACCTGTCTCTTCAGAAAAGTCTCCAGTTATACCTGTAGGTCACTACTGTGCAGAGCAGGTAGTCTCTGAAAAACAATGTATACTAAGCACTTGAATTTT
>NC_041215.1:79485579-79507451 GCF_002837175.3 Physeter macrocephalus
TTTTTTTTTTTTTTTTTTTTTGGCCACACCACACGGCATGCAGGATCTCACATCCCCCACTAGGATTCGAACCCACGCCCCTCGCAGTGGAAGCAGAGTCTTAACCACCAGACAACCAGGGAAGTCCCATAGATCCTAAACATTTAGATCTAAAAATGTACAAAAGCAGTGTGGTTTGGTGAAAACCTGGAAAGAAAAAAGAACTTAAAAAAGAAAGATGGAGGAGTTCCCTGGCAGCCCAGTGGTTAGGACTCGGCGCTTTCACTGCTGGGTCCGGGTTCGATCTCTGGTGGGGGAACCAAGATCCCGCAAGCCACGCCGCTTGGCCAAATAAAGGAAGAGAATAAGGATGGGCTCTTATGCGCAGTATACTAGCTATGTACCCTAGCAAAACTACTTAGCCTTTCTCTCTCAGTATCCTCATCTGTACAGCTGGGATAACACCAATCCTGCAGAATTGTTAAGATTAAATAGAATAATATATTAGAAAGAATCGACCTAATTCAAACTAGGTACTTAATAATCACTTCCCTTCTTCTGGAAATCAAAATAAAATGCCAAAACAATTCAGACAGGCTAATAATGTTAATGCTGAAGTGCTTGCCATGCCATAACAGCTAAGTGCTTGCCATGCCATAACTGCCTGTTCATACCCTGAAGAGGTAGTTTAAAAACATCCTGGCTGTATAGTCATCCCAGGTTCCCTACATTTTATCCTTTTAACAAGCAACTGGAGAACAGAACTCTGGAAAGAACAGGGCACCACATACCCCAACCTCCCATCATCACTACCAACATAATACACGCACACGCACACACATACCAATTTAGCTGAAAATAATCAAATTGTATTTGAAATTTTGTTTCCTATAACTATAAATGATTACATACTTTATAATTAACAGTTCTATAAATCTAGACCTCCTATATGTTTCTAAATTGGGAACAAAACTGTCCCATACCTCAGAAAACAGAACTCTTGTTTCCAGTCTACAAGGTCGAATCTCTAAGTAGCTGCTGAGAAACTAACAAGTTTTATCTATAAACAGCTTGACAGTAGGTGCAACGATAGAGCCAAAGGTGCTGTCCTTCAGATAACACACAAACACCTTAGCTTCCTATTGAAAAATCACTTCAAAACTTCTAATGCCAGCTTTAAAAAGCTAAGGATTCAGTGAAATCAATAGCCTCGTCATGTTCAAAGCTTTAAAAATTTAACAATAGGAAGTTACATTGCTTCTAAAACAAGTCATACTGGCTCACGAAACCCTAGAGAAAAAATTAATCATTTTTCTAAATAGAAAACCTGTTACAAGTTACTGCATGTATATGAATTTTAAAAGAATTTGTTTCCCATATTGTCGCTGTTTCCCTATTCTGTACTGAATCTTTGGCAAACAGTTTTATTTGAAGAGACTTCTGTTTATGGGAGACGTAAGAAAAGCCTATCCCTTCTTCACAAAGTCTCTCAAATTTGCTTTCCCTTCAACTGCCACTGACAGTTTTCTGAAATCCAGTCCTCATTATTTCCTTCATGAAATACTATAAAAACCTCCTGGCAGTTCTTTTGGCCCCAAACTTCTTCCCACTAAAATCTGTTCAGAATGTGTTCAAACATAGTTGATAGAGCATCAACTCTGTTAACTAAGTGACATAATCCTACATATTACCCATGAAGTGGATAAAATCCAAATTTCTAACTTAACAAAACTACAAATTATCAATATCGATATACCTGATAGGGATGAATCTCACAGACATTATGGCGAGAGAAAGGGGGAAGGCACAAAAGAATATAGAATGTGAGATTACATTTATAAGAAGTTCAAGAATAAGCAAAACTTATCAATGATGATATAAGTCAGAACAGTGATTACCCTGAGTGGGGAACTGACTGGGAAGGGTGACAGAAATGTTCTCTATCTTGATCTATGTGGTCATTACACAAGTGTATATACATGTACAAATGCATCCAGCTATGCACTTCAGATTTGTGCATTTTATATTTACTGTATCTGTTTTCTATCTCAATAAAAATAATGGAAAATCAACTAGAAGAAAACAGTTGTGAATATTTACCTGATTATGAGAAGGATAAGAACTTTCTAAGTATAAAGGTAATAGAAGAAATCAAAGGAAAAGACTGATAAAGGTATTTTCATGAAGATGACACATATAATATATCCCCATGTGTCTGCATTGTATGAACAAACTCTAGAAAAGAGATCAGCAAAATAAGGCTTGTGCCCTATTTTTGTATGACCTTAGAACTAAGAATGATTTTTACACTTTCTGAAGTGCTGCAAACACACACAGACACAAAGAACAACATGCAACAGAGCAAAATGTTTACTATCTGGCCCACTAAAGAAACACTTCCCCAAGCCTTGCCCTAAAAAATAACACAAGAAACTAATAAATGCCTCACTTATAAAGGCAAGACAGAGGAATCAGAATGTGAGTAGGAGCAAGATTTCTCAATGTATATCCCAATGTTATATCAATTTTCTTTTTGAACCATGTAAATGTTTTACCTATTCCAATATATGACCTATCTAAAATTATTCAAAAAATAAAAAATTTAAAACACTATTATCCCCTTGGAGATAAAGGAGGAGAATTTGGATGTAACTGATAGAATCCTAAGTGTATATACCCATTGGCCTAGTAATTACACTTCTAGGCATCTCTTAGAGAAATACCCAGACATGTACCAAAAACAAACAAAAAAACCTGTATAAGAATTCCATTAGCAACATTTTCTGTTAAAAAAAAAAAGTCAGAAATGATAATGCCCATACATTATGCTAAGTGAAATAAGTCAAAGAAAGACAAATATTGTATGATCTCACTTACATGTGTAATCTAAAAAAGCCAAATTCAAAGAAACAGAGTAGACTGGTGGCTACAGAGAGTAGACCCCAGGGGCTGGGGTGGGGGAAATGGGGAGATGCTGGTCAAAGGGTACAAACTTCCAGTCACAAGATGACTAAGTTCTGGTATCTAATGTAAAGCATGGTGACTATAGTTAACAATACTGTACTGCATGCTTGAAAGATGCTAAATGAATAATCTTAAATGTTCTCAACACACACAAAAAAATGTTAATTATGTGACGTGATGGATGTGTTAACTAACCGTACTGTGGTAATCATTTCACAATATATACATATATCAAATCATCACGTTGACAACGTTATACATCAATTATATCTCAATAAAGCTGGGAAAATAAATAAATAAATGCCCACAAATAGGAAGCACTAATTCAATAAACTCTGGTACTTTCATACTGTGGACAATGGTGCAGCACTTAAAAAATAATGAAGCATGAAATAAGCCAGTCACAAAAGGACAAATATTGTTATGATTCCATTTATATGAGGTACCTAGAGTAGTCAAATTCAGAGACAGAAAGTAGAACACTGGCTGACAGGGGCTGGGGGAAGAAGGAATTGGAAGTTACAGTTTAATAGGTACAGAGTTTCAGTTTGGGAAAATGAAAAAGTTCTGGAGATGGATGGTGGTGATGGGTGCACAACACGTGAATGTACTTAACATCACTGAATTGTACACTCAAAAATGGTTAAAATGGCAAATTTTATGTTATGAACATTTTACCACAATTTTTAAAAATTTATAATTAAAAATGTAGAAATTAAAAATCTAAGTTCACAAGAAAAACAATGAAGTAGCATTAAAAATAACAGTCTATATGCACTGACACAGAATGATCGCTTATTTAAACTCCAAAATTCTTTAAGTACAGTATTACAATCCCCATTTTACATGAGAAAACTGAGGTTCAAAGACACAGTGTTACTTTTTCATAGTTACACAGCTAGAAAGTAGGAACTGACAGTCACACTCAGGTTTGATTCTAAAACCCACATTCGTTCCACTTTACTCTAGGCACTAGACTGAAATGGCAGAAAAATAAAATAGTTGCTTTATGCTAACATGAACCTGATTTTTTTTCCCTTTCATTATTATCTTTAATGTCATTTAAACAGTAACTAATTTTTAACAGACCACTTTGAAAAGTACATCTTGAACGTCATACATCTGCATTTCTGCTTCAAAGTGAATGAAGGCTAGTTCTTTTGGTTCATAAAAAAGCTAACTCAGCTTATATGAATAACTAATCTATTAAGGAAATGTGGATAGTCTGCTTCAAAAAACTTTTAAAATAAACAAACATGGTATTTAGCTTTTTAAAACAAAATCTTCATAACAAAATTTTCCATAAAAGTGATATATACTAAGTATAACAGGTATCTGTTTTGTTTTCAAAAGCAGTTAATCCATTAAGTAATTTTTAGAATGTTAATTTCTATTTATTTTTTCCCAAACACTGGAAACTTATTTTTCTTTCTCAACAACATGACCAAGTAAGGAAAACCAAAAGCAAAAAAAAAAGGAAAATTATGAATTCATAAAGAATTTCTGTTCTATAGTTAATCATATAACTAGCAATGTATAAACATATCCATAGCTAGTCAGAGTTGTTTATCCAAAATCATAGGTGCCATATGGCAAAAGCACGGAGATATTCCCACTTTTTAAAAGTTTTTAGTTTTTTAAATCATGCAAACCATTAAAAAAATGTTCTGTATGGTTCAAGAAACCTGAAAAGCAGTCAGCTGAAGAGTAACACATCAGGATCAAGAAATAATTTCTGCAGAATTTCAAACATTCAAAATAGTTTGGGAAAGGGGGAATAATTAAGTAGGAAGATGATTATTTAGAACATCATCAACATTCAAAAACAGTTTGGCACTTAGACCAAAGAAAAGAATATATACCTCAGATAAATAACTGCAGGCACATGAAAAAATGCTCAACATCGCTAATTATTTGAGAAATGCAAATCACAACTACAACGAGGTATCACCCCATTCTGGTCAGAATGGCCATCCGCAAAAAGTCTACAAATAATAAATGCTAGAGAGGGTGTGGAGAATAAGGAACCCTCCTACACTACAGGTGGAAATGTAAACTGGTACAGCCACTATGGAGAACAGTATGGAGGTTCCTTAAAAAACTAAAAGCAGAGTTACCATATGAACCTGCGATCCCACTCCTGGGCATATATCTAGAGAAAAACATAATTTGAAAATCTACATGCACCCCGATGTTCATTGCAGCACTATTTACAATAGCCAAGACATGAAAACAACCTAAATGTTCATCAACAGATGAATGGATAAAGAAGACGTAGTGTATAGTATGTATGTATATATGTGTGTGTGTGTGTACACACACACACACACACGCACACACGATGGAATATTACTCAGCCATAAAAAAAAGAATATTGCCATTTGCAGCAACCAACATGGATGGACCTAGAGATTATCATACTAGGTGAAGTTAAGCCAGACAAAGACAAATATCATATGATACTGCTTATATGTGGACTCTTAAAAAAAAATACAAATGAACTTACTTACAAAACAAAAGTAGACCCACAGATAACAGAGCAATGCAAAAAGTTTCTAAAACCAGGGACTGTGAGACCAAAGCTATAGTTATGTGAATTTCAGACCAAGAATTTTCAAACTGTTAAATGTTGTCTTTATGTTGGAAATAAATGTCTTCAGAAACTTGAAGAAAAAAAAAAAAAGATCCACAGACATAGGAAACAAACTTATGATTACCAAAGGGGAAGTGGGGGGGAGAGGGATAAATTAGGAGTTTGAGGTTAACATATACATAAAACAGATAACCAACAAGGACCTACTGTATAGCACAGGGAACTATACTCAATATTCTGTAATAACCTATAAGGGAAAAGAATCTAAAAAAGTATATATACACACACACACACACACACATATATACATACATGTATATATGTATGTATAACTGAATCACTGTGCTGTACATGTGAAACTAACGCATTATAAATCAACTATATTTCAATAAAAAATTTAAAAAAGAAATTTAATGAGACCTAAAAAAAACTTTAAAAATACAATAAAACAAAAGTATGAAAAAAAAATTAAAAATGCAACTCAACTGAGTAACTCCTGTAAACACTTTAATCTGCCTCCCTGCCCCAAGTCTCCATTCAAAACTTTATACTTAAGTCATCAGAGAAGAAAATCCTTAATATAGTGGACATAGTGAATCCCCAGCTACCTCCCAGGATCTTTTCCGTCACTCCTACTCCTTGTTATTAATCCTATCCACGCTGACAATTCCTTCATTGTGCTAGGGCCTTTGAAACAAGCCATTTACTCTGAATAATCAATCTCTCCTTTTCTCCTTCTACTAACTTATTAGCCCTCACCCAACCTTTACCTCTCAGCAAAATCATCACTTCCTCAAGGTAACACCACACACTCACACACACACATACTGTCTCTGTTTTCTGTACACAATTGGAGAATGACATCTAGTGTTTATGTGACCATTTATTCAATGTCTGTCTCCTCCACTGGACTGTAAACTCCATAAAGGAGGGTCATTTTCTTTTTACTCACCATTATATCCCTTAGAATCTAGCACACTAAAAAGAGAAGCTCCACAAATAATGTGTCAAATGAATAAAACAGAGTGGTCTAAAGATTCAAAGTCATTAAGAGGTACAAACAACTAGGTATAAAATAAGTAAGTTACAAGGATGCAATGTACAGTACAGGGAATATAGTCAGTATTTTATACTATCTTTATATGAAGTGTAATACATAAAAATATTGAATCACTATATTGTACACCTGAAACTAATATTTTGTAAGTCAACTATACTTCAATTTTTTAAAAAGTGCTTGTTAAAATAACTAGATTTAAAAGTTAAAAAAAAAAGATTTAAAGCCAACAAACCTGTCAAAATAACTATTAACATTTAAAACAAGTATAAATTCTTGATGCAAGGTATATATTTACATCCATCTAATAACCAAGGGAAATAAACAAGGTGAGGGGAAAATTAACCTTTAAGAATCTAACGGAGAGAAACATAGCATTAATAAATTAAAACTCAGTAATAACTACAACTTACCATTAAAAATTTTTTCTCTCCGTTTTCAGAAGTTCTAATGAAAAGTTTTAAAGTGCCCTGAACACATTAATACATATCATCCTACACTGTCCCTTTCCTTAGTAGTTTAAACCAACTGTGTAAAACAAAAATAGATGACTTCCCTGGTGGCACAGTGGTTAAGAATCCGCCTGCCAATGCAGAGGACACAGGTTCGATCCCTGGTCCGGGAAGATCCCACATGCCATGGAGCAACTAAGCCTGTGCGCCACAACTACTGAGCCTGTGCTCTAGAGCCTGCGAACCACAACTAGCGAGCCCACGCGCCACAACTACTGAAGCCTGCATGCCTAGAGCCCGTGCTCCGCAACAAGAGAAGCCACTGCAATGAGAAGCCCTCACACCACAACAAAGAGTAGCCCCCACTTGCTGCACCTAGAGAAAGCCCGCACGCAGCAACAAAGACCTAATGTAGCCAAAAGTAAATTAATTAATTTTTAAAAATAGAGAAACTAAAAGATATTAACATAAAAAGTGGATTTTTCACACCAAAATTAAAATGAAGTAAAGAAATAAAACAAGTTTCAAACATGCTAATAAGGAAATAAGTAAACAATTCACAAGTAATCTTTCTTTAAGTCTAAATACAATAATGTAATTACACATTTATTAACATAATTAATCAATATCTGTTTCCACCACTAGACTAGAAGCTTCATAAAACCAGAAAATGTATTAGATTCTGCTACCCACTATATATTTCCAGCACCCAGAACAGAAAACATTTACTATTTAATTAATGAATATTAAATAAACAAACGAACTGTATTTCTGGTGACTTTAAGACATCTGAAGAAAATAACCTTTATAAAGAGTAATAGTAAAGATAAAATTTTATTTCACACTCATATTTAATAACCTGTTGAAGATGAAAATACACCATAATTTGGAATTAAAGAATTCTCACTTTTCATAGCTTCAAAGTAATCACTCTATCCTTTTATTCCCTTCAAGTCTTTTTTATTGCCTGTAATTCTACAAAGGTTTTTAAAAAATTCTTGTTATAAATGTATCATTCTGTATTCTGTGCACTATACAATAATATATACTGTATTTCATCAATTCTAAGGTGCATATTTTCACAGTTTAACATATTTGAAATCAATCACTATAAGAAAGCATGTTACCTAGTTTAATTGGATTTTTTCCCTTTCTTAACAATATCTTTAGCCTGAATGGAATACAATAAAGTATGTATGCTCCTAACCAAATTCATTTTTCCCCTAAAGGTTAGAAAAACATATCAAATGAATATTATACAAGAGACAACAAAACCAAAGACTTTATTACATATATTAATGGTTTCAGGCTATTCTCAGGAACTTATCATCAACCAAAACTGCTCCAGCTCTGAAAATTTTAAGTCAAATATCCCTCTCAACCACACACCCGCTTACAGCCAACATACCTGTTCCTGAACCTCAGCAGGAAATAGATCCTTCCACTTTTCAGTCCTTTCCTACCTTCACTGCTACCCTATGGTAAGCTCTATCCCACTCATCAGTTCAATCACTCACACCCCAACCTTCAGTTCTCTTGCCCCCATCCTCCTGTCATATCTGCCCTATCAATACTACTTCCTTAAAGACATCCCTATCTGGATGTCCCAGGTACACATTCAAAAAACTGTCCCAAACTGAACTCTTTGACTCTCTCCCAAGACTTGCGGCTCCTTCTGTATTTAACATCTCAGTGAGTAGCATCAAGAGTCATTCAACTGGCCCATTCCGAAACCCAGTTGTCACACTTGATTCTACCCTCTCTTTGAAACTCTCACATCAGTCACCAGAACCACTGAAAAAACAAACTGTCAGGAAAACAGAGGCTCCCGCCAATGTACAGACATAAGGTAACACTACTCAACATAACTGAAACCCCCCACACACAAACATATAACCTTATTCTTTGCCTACATCCCAAACCCTTCCAGAAGGTGTCTCCAAACCTTCATCCAAGTAAAGCTACCCAGACCAGTGCTTCTCAAACTATCTGTTACGGGCTTTTGTAAAATACAATAAAAATGAATTACTAGGCAAATGAATTTTTTAAAAGACATACATAAATACTAGCACAATATTTTAATTAAATTCAAATGACCAAAAAATTACTCAAATTTTCTAAATGCTCATTCTCAATTGCTTATAGTTATCTGTCAAGGGCCAGTAACAAACAAAAGCACTGAACCAGACCCCACCTCTAATTTATGTTTCCTTTGTTTGCTCATTATAATATTATTAATATCATTACCATAAAGTACAGTCTTGACCTGAGCCTTAACCTAAAACTTTCTATTTTGTCAGAGAATTACTATGTTCTTGGCTCACTTCTATAGTCAAAAGAACACAAACCAACATATAGTTCTACTTATTTTCTCTCTTTGCTTTATATCCCTCTCTCCATCAAGGAATAGCTGATCTATAGTCTCTCCTTAATCCTTTCATCTCTAGTAAATAACCTGATTTTCTCTGCTCTGAAATAATGGAATCCCCTCCTCTATCAATTCTGCCTTTTCAACACATGGAAAAAAAAATGCAGACAAATTCCACAAGTTAAGAAAATTTCAAAATGCCTTTACAATCAACAAAATTACTTCTGCATAAAAACACTTTGCAATGGGTCTAATCCAGAATGGGATAAAATTCAATTAGAAAATGACAGCAACACAGCATATACTTACTATGGAATAAGCCTTCTCATATGGAGATGATACTTAATCACATTAAGTCACAATCAACAGACAAATCCACAATTCACCTTGTGAAGCTAAGCAAATCTTATTTTATTAATTATTTACTAATTTTATTTGCACAATGGAAAGAAAACACGGATCATAATGAAAACAATCAATTAAATAAACAACTGTACTTACGTGTTAGATGAAAGATTCCATCACAGGCACTAATATGAGATAAAAAGGCATTTCCCAGGCCTTGCCCATTGTGAGCTCCTTTCACAAGGCCAGCAATATCCACTACATTTAGAAAAGCAGGAATTTTGCTGAAAAACAAAAGATGATTTTAATATAAAATAGTACTAAGAACCTGTTTATTAACCAAATGGCTTTCCCAAACATGTTACATGAATTAATTCTTTCCTTTCTAGAACAATGTTTATTAGACTCTCAAATGAATAAAAAAAATTTAAACAAGAAATAATCTTTTAAAACATTAGGACTTTCTTACCTAGGAAAATGAAGGGAAAACATTTTAAAGCAGAACAGATGTTTTTATTGTTACTCTAAAAACTAAAACTCACATTATTAATTTTATTATACTGGCACATGCACACATACACAAAAGCAGAGAACATTTAAAGAGTATACTGATACAAGTCAAGGTAATCATCATAGAATGAGCCAACGTACTCAACAGATACTTTGTGCCAGGAACTGGACTAAGTGCTTTACATGTATTATCATTCCAAAGTTCAAAGTTACTCTATAAGATGGGTGTTATTTATTAAACCCACTTTACAGATGAGGAAATTAAGCCACAGAGGAGTTAAGAAATCTATTGTACACAGGATCACTCAGCTAATAGTGACAAAACTGCTATTCAAATATAGGATATCTGGGTTTGCATTTAATCACCATATAGGTTTTATAGCCCCAAAATGCATGTAATGATGTGAACCAATTGTCAGCATAGTAATAACATAGTTGTTAACAACAGCAACAGAATTAGACACAGTAAAGTAACAGTTAACACAAATTAGAAAACAAGAAAACCAGTCAGCCATGTAGAAATGGAGGTTAAAGCATATGAGTAAATAAAGCTACTTTCAATGTCATATGACAAAGGTGTACGGTATATGCATTTATGTATCCTTTGTCAATTTTAGAGTATTCATTTTTCAGAATGTCAATTTTATTACATGATAAAATACAACATAAAAGTTCCACAAAATGCTTTCCTATTATCTGCAGGGAAAATGAGTCCTTTTAAAATAATTTTTCTATAAGAAATTTTTATACAAATAGAAATTACTTCATAACTGGTACCAGCAAATCCACAGAAAACATACATAAGATGGGGTTAAGTTTTTGGTGACTACTGTGGTTGACTCTCTAGCATCCTTTGCCCCTTCTCTTGATGACTATATTGACTGTCATTTGGCTAGCCATACCTCCCCAGTGTAGCCTGGAGCTTTGAAAAAGCTGGCTCTACATGTAACCCTAGAAGAGGGCACGTAGCTTGGGCCTATACTAAGCATCTTAATCTCATCCCCTAGGCACAATTAACGATTCTAGGACCTCTGCCTTGCCCCATTTGCCTAGAAAGACTTAAGGAGAGATTTGCCAGAGAGGGTTAAGAGGATTCTTGAATAGAAGATCATCAGTCCTCTGACAGGGCTTCTAGAAGCAAACCCCTCTTCCTTCACTCTGAACATGGATGAGAAAGTATACAGTTCCAAGATTTGAGAGTTCCAAATGATCTGGTCATTTGAGATGACCAAAGGGGAAGGCGATCTTATGATCAAGCTGATAAAGTAAGTAAAATGGAGAGCGGAACAAAGCCAGGTCCTTGATGACACAACTGAGGTGCCGAAACCAACACAAAATACCATGCTACCTGTTACTAACTCAATAAATCAATTTTTAAGTCCATATGTTAGGTGCAACCAAACTCACCTAAATAATATAACTTCTAACAACTAAAACATATCACCCATATGATAAATATAAAGTACAGTAGCATAGATATGAGAGGAAAGGCCCTGAAGTTGAAGTAAGAAGGCTTGGGTTCTAGCCCTAGCTGGCATTAACTATCTGTGTGACCTTGAGCAAATCATTTCACCTTTCTGGGCTTCCGTTTCCTTTTACAAGGAAACCAGACAGGACAATCTATAGCTCTGAGATTCTGTTTTCTAATGAAAATGAGTTTCTTAATTCTGATTCTTGATTTAAGGCCCGGATAAAGGTTTAAACCATTAATATCGTATCTCAAAAAATAAAAACTTGAGCCCTAATTCAAAGATTTTTTTATATTCTGTACCAATGATTTTAAGACTACTTTTTTTTAGACCTTATGAAACTTTCTTGAAATTAAAATGATAACGTTAAAAATCTTTTAAAATCACTATGATATAATGAACACAGAACACCAAAAACATTTATAAGTTTCTTCAATAGAAACAAATGAATATGATGAGGAGGATTTTTCTTCCGTCAAAAAAACAAACAAAAAACCTGGAAACTTGCAATATAACAAATAAGTTTGGGGTAGCAAGAAGAAAAACTATGAATTACTGTCAATTCTTCCTATTTGCTTGACCACAAAGAGGCCAAAATTAAGTTATGGAAAAAATGAAGATGGGTTCCCATTCAACTTTTGTATTTCCATAAAGGCGTTTAATCAATGTTTACCAGTAAAGCAAGAGAAATTTTGAGAAATTAATTCCCTCACTGCCTAAAATTTCAATAAATTTGAAGTCCATGAGCTTTATTATTTTTTTTTTTTTAATAACATGACATTTCTTTTATTTATTTATTTATTTGGTTGCATTGGGTCTTAGTTGTGGCAGGCGGGCTCCTTAGCTGCAGCTCATGGGCTCCTTAGTTGCGGCTCGCCTGCTCCTTAGTTGCGGCATGTGTGTCCCATAGTTGCGGTAGGCGGGCTCCTTAGTTGCAGTAGGCAGGCTCCTTAATTGTGGCATGAGAACTCTTAGTTGCGGCATGCATGTGGGATCTAGTTCCCTGACCAGGGAGCAAACCCAGGCCCCCTGCATTGGGAGCTCGGAGTCTTAACCACTGCGCCACCAGGGAAGTCCCTCCAAGAGCTTTATTATTGTTGTTGTTCTCTTCATGTCTCTGGAAAATTTCAGCAATGTCACATGACCACACAGCCCCTCAGTGGCAAAGGCTCACACAAGGAGAGAGTCAGAGTGGGCAGAGAAGGCAGCACAATAGTAGCTGGGGCCTGGACAAGGAAGGCATCTGGGCAGGAGAGCAGCCCAGCAATAGGCAGGGCCCAAGCCAGGAGAGTGTCCAAATTGGGCAACAACCTGGTGGGTTCAAGAGATTTGCAACAGATAAAGGGATTGAGCAAATAAGCACATTATGGGGACAACTGGAGAAATCTAAATGGAATCTGTGAATTAGATGATAATATTAGATCACTGGCAATGTCCTGATTATGATGGTTTACTGTGGTTATGTAGGCGAGTGTCTATACTTAGCAAATACAAACTGAAGAATTAAAGTGCAATGTGGCATCATGTCTGCAAGTTATTTTCAAAGGTTCAGAGAAATCTGAGTGAAAGGCATACAAACATTCTACATATAATTTTGCAGCTTTTATATAAAATTGAAATCATTTAAAAATAAAAAGTTTTTAAAAAGGATTCAGAAGTCAGCTTGAGGAACCAATTTGAGGGATATAATTTGAGCTATATCCAATGACTGTGACATATTATAACCAAGTGAGTAACACTGATATGAATAAATATATGAATGAATAAATGAAAACAAGAAAGCTCTTCTTACAGCAGAATGTCAACTAATAAATGAAGAAGAAATGGTGGAATTACAAAATCATCATGTGACAATCATCACAGTAATAATTAATTCATCAAAAAATCAACAGATGCTAAAACTAGAGGATGAAAGTAAGAGAAGTAAATAAATTTGGTATATATTCTGTAGTTAGAACTCATAGGAATTGCTGATAGATTGGATGTAGGGGTGAGGAAAGAATCAAGGATAGATCTTGGGCTTTAACTTAAGCAACTGAAGAAATAATAGTACTATTTATTGAATTATAAACGTCTTGAGGAAGAACAAATTTGACACAGGCAGGGTGAAATCAAGAAGTCCATTTAGGACATGTAAAGTTGGAGGCACCTGTTTAGTCATCTAAGTGTCAGCGTCAAGCAGGCAGTTAGATATACATCTGGAGTTCAACAGAGTTCAGGGCTGGAGACAAGAATTTGGGATTTATCACCACATTCAAAATAGTGAAAAACTAAAAGCAAACTAAATTCTCAGTAATAGGGAAATGGTAAATAAACTGTGTACATTCATATAACATAGTACTAAACATTATCATTATATTAGAAATTATTATTTATTTAAATCTGTACTTTTTAATCTAGAAAAATATTAATGATACCCCAAGTAAAAAAATATCAAAAGTATGGAAGGATCTACCTCAAAAGTATTTATATCTATTATATCAAGGTAGAAGTATAGGTGATTTTTACTCCTCTCTTTATACATTTTCATATTGTCTGAACTTCCTGCAATAAAACTGTATTATCTTACTTTTTCTAATTAAAGATATAATACATGCTGTTATAAAAACTTCAAACAGAGAGAACTACAAGAAATAAAGAAAAAAATGACCTAAAAATTCCATTCCCCAGAGATAACCATCAATGAGTTTGTGATCTTCAGTTCATACGTTTTCCTATGAATACACACTTACATGAATGGAATCACATAATACAGACTAATTACTCCCTCTACTTCACACTCCCCAGAAAAAAATAACTTCAATGTTAACAATGGATGTATCCTTCCACACCCTTCTCCAGGTTCTAGGTTACTTTCATAATCACCCAAAACAATAATGCTACATCAATTTTGAAAAAAACAACACAACCCTTCTACATAATTTTAAATATATCACATATATATTTACTCAATCTATACAGGGCCACCACATGAACAATGGCATAAAGATTTTTCTTACCTTGCTGGTTTGTGGTACTGGCAAAGAAAGTCAAACCTTTCATCTGGCACAGGTACTCTGCTCTCATTAGGATCAATAGTGCAGAATGGGAAGTTTTCTGCTGAAGCTTGACTATTGGTTAATACATTGAAGAAAGTAGATTTCCTAAAATGAATAAAAACTATTTCAATCAATTCTTAGGCTAACACTGAGAAAAATTTATCTCACTCTAATTTCAATGCTCAAATAAAATCCATAAGGATTATAAAACCAATCTGGGAACGCGGGGTTGGGGGTAGGGCGGGGAATACATCTTTACTAACAGAAATGAATGAAATTTACAACAATGCAGCTCATGATTTACAATTAGGTTATGCTTCTCTCTCAGTCTATTTGGAACATGAAAAGCATCTCCCCAAAGAATCTTTGTTATAAATGATAACTAGTCTCACAACACACCGCAAAATCTATTTTACTCCTGAAGTACCTGGAATACCAGTATCATTTCACCTATATCTAGTATAATCTTCTCTGGCATAAATGTAGAGAGGTGTGTATTGAGTTAGGTCAATTACTTCCCAAGCATTGGCTAATTGTCTAATAGGAAATGGGAGTTTGGAGCTCAGACTCTCTTCTAATTGTTAGTGCGTAAGGATTACTGGTAATCTAGAACTGTGAATCGTGGATTGTGAAAGTCAAAATGTGAATTTTTTCCAAGGTATAACTTTAATCAAGAAGAAGCTATTAAAAATGAAAAAACTGTTCACTAATTTTCTGTTATCTGATTCTTATCAGATAATACACACTCAGAGAATGCCAACTCGTATTACTATTCTCTCTTTTCCAAACACTTTTTAAGGTAAAAATGTCTATCAGATGAGATCTAACCCTATATTCATCAGAAGTTTATACTTCCTACAGTTAGTTCATCTGACTGAATATTAAATCAGAGAACCAGCCTCTTTTTTTTTTTTTTTAAACTCTGAGACCCTTTTAAAAGAGTAATGAACAGGGACTTCCCTGGTGGTCCAGTAGTAAAGAATCCACCTTACAATGCAGGGGATGCGGGTTCAATCCCTGGTCAGGGAACTAAGATCCCACATGCCACAGGGCAACTAAGCCGGCACGCCACAACTACTGAGTTCGCACGCCTCAACTAGAACCCGCAAGCGGCAAACTACAGAGCCCACGTGCTCTGGAACCCGCACACCACAACTACAGAGCCCACACACCCCGGAGCCAGTGCACCACAACTAGAGAAGAGAAAACCCACACGCCACAACTAGAGAGAAGCCCGCGCACTACAACGAAAAGCCTGTGCACCACAACTAAGACCCAACGCAGCCAAAAATAAAAATTTTTAAAAAAAAGCCATCTCCAAGACACCCTCTAAAAATAAAATAAAATAAAATAAAATAGAACAAAAGGCAACAAAGGAGGCTTATCTAAATACTACTGGTGGGAAGGATGGTTTGGCAACAATATATTAACTTGAACCTGCCCATAAGTCTTTAAGATATTGCTCTTATATCACATTCAGACTAAATACTTAGGATTAAAGTAGAAAAGTTTCCAAAAACAGCCACTTAAATTATTACTGGTTACTTAGAGTACCAATGGTCAAATCAGTAGCTTTCAAATGCTTGCCTATAACAGACTCAGCTGAAAATTTAAAGGCATGCACTACCAGGCCTCTTTCCAGATTTGGTGTAGGCCCCAGTATTTTAACTCAGCTAACAACTCACTGAATAATATTGACTGTTGTAGAATTTATATTGGTAACCTCTAAGAGCCTGGTAACAATCCCAGAACTCTAGGAATGATAATTAAGAGGAAATTACTAGTTCCTATAGAGATAGCTTTTCTTTTCAATCCTGTTAAGATAAATGTCATAGTACTTAATTTAAAATAGTCTGTATATTTATCAAGTTATAGTCCATCTATTTCAAGAAAGACACTGAAGATTAATACAATTTTAAAAAATTAATATATAAAATAAGGCAGATAATTTTTAAAAAGAAAACTCACATTAAAATTATGATCTTTAAATGCCAAATGCCATGTCCATTAAAAATAACAAGGACTTCTTGGAGAAATTACTAGTTCCAGGTCTGAGACCAGAAGTATACAAGATGAATCTCAAACAATTTTTCCCCAAGGGAAAACAAGGAACCTACTGAAGGCCATAGAGTCCTATCAAAAGCACTCTGGAGCCAATCTGAATAGGCCCACAGGCCAAAGATGGGTCAATCTGAGCATCTTTAAGGATAGTTACAATGGACTATAACAAATCAAATAACTTCATATCCATGAGTTGTTAATAATCCTCAACAAGACAAAATCAAAAAAAAGAAAAAAAAAAAAAACCCTCTCTGGCTACCTTTTAATGATGCTGGTGATTGACTGATTCTTCTGATAACCATTGAGTAAAACATTCATTGTGTCTTTCCTATATAAACTGCACTTTTAGAGTAACAAAGAGTTGATGAAGAAAAGATTCTTTTATAGACATATTCCAGCCAATAAATGAAAAAAGAATAAAAAACTTAAAATACCACCATTTTGCAACCACTAAGGAACTAATGAATTGGGTAATTATCACCAGTGATCATTAACTGTCTCCCCCCCACAAAAGTACCTCCTAACAATTATGTACACCATCTTTCAAGTATTCCTAACATAAAAAATTATATGATCAAAAATTATCTGAAACTTACCTGATCAAGCCTTTAGATATTACTATCACCTAACAGAAAATACAGAGGACAGGAGAACATATTAAACGACACCACATAGATGCAATTAAGAAAATTTGGACTTTGGAAAATTCTGTAAGACAAACATCCAGATTTCTCTAACAAGTCAACTGGTGGAGGGAGGAAATTCTGCTTCTGGGTGAGATGCAAAAGCTAACAGCAGACTAGAACTCTCACCCAGAACTAGAAAAGCCATTTAAATGCAGAATACAGAAAGTATCTGTTTGAAGGGGCTAAGAATCTGGAAATGGGACATTTGCCCATTCTAGGCAAAGTAAGGCGGCCAAGAATCCAGGCTTTATACTCATGTAAGCTGATGCTGGAGTACAGGGAACCCAGCAAAGAATTAGGAGAAGACTTGGAGGATGGACCTCAAGAACACGACCAGTTTTCCCCTCAGGATATTACTCCCAAAAGGGAGAATTACAAAAGTGTACTGAAGTAAATGAACTGGAGAGTAATATGCTCCATACCTTATTCCCCTCCCTACAAAAAAAATAAAAAATAAAAAATGATACTTAGATTGCCAGAACAATCCACAAGTTCTTATTTACTGAAAATGTAAGTAAAGGGAATTCCCTGGAGGTCCAGTGGTTACAATTCCGCACTTTCACTGCCAAGGGCGCAATTTCAATCCCTGGTCAGGGAACTAAGGTCCCAGAAGCTGAGCGGTGCAGCCAACAAATAAAAATAAAAAATAAAAAAAAATAAAATGTAACTAAAATATTGCATACCTGCAACAAAAATATTACAAAATAATGGTACAATAAAAATATTTCAAGGAAAATTTAAATATATTAATTAATCCACTTACAAGACATTTGTGCCTTTCTTGGGGGACAAAAAAAGTGCAGTTGTATTTCTGTATACTGTAGATAAAAAACTGCTCTTTGCTATTACCGCAGTCACAGTAATTGCAATATAAAAAGTCCATAAGGAGTTCATGGAGTTATTTTCAAATTTATTGGTTTTATTAAGTACTGCATTTTTGACTGCCTACCTGAACAAAAATATGTTTAAAACTAAAGAAAAAATTTATCCCTTAAAACATATTATATAGTAAAAATATAGAAAAGAAAGTCCCATTATCTCTTAGGCTAAAAAAATTCTTACATGCAGTCAAACTAAACATGGAAGACATCTCCATCTTCACAGATCACCTCATCTTGGACATGATTTTAAATTTCATAAAGTCCAAGTCATCTGTACCTTCCAATAGCTTTGTAAGTACAAAAAATTCAAAAGGAAGAAGGAAAAAGAAAATTTTCTAAGGATTATTAGTACAGCCTTTAGCGGCAAGTTAAGACATTGTGATCTATTCAAATCTATTAAAGAAAAGCCTTGCAAAAGCAAAGAATTTTAAAGTTTTGGCTTAAATTGGAGTGGTAAAGCCCATAAGGCTTTTTGTGAAATGAGGATTTTACACACACACACACACACACACACACACACACACACACACACATTCAGATCCCTTATAAGGTTATTATTGAAGCTTGAAAGTATAAGATTCAAAATTGTAGGGATCTCTCTTATGCAAAAACAGGTTTACATAAATATTATTTCAGCAATGATATCATTAAAAAAAAAAAGAGTGGGGCTTCCCTGGTGGTGCAGTGGTTGAGAGTCCGCCTGCCGATGCAGGGGACACTGGTTCGTGCCCGGGTCTGGGAAGATCCCACATGTCGTGGAGCAGCTAGGCCCGTGAGTCATGGCCGCTGAGCCTGCACGTCCGGAGCCTGTGCTCCGCAGCGGGAGAGGCCACAACAGTGAGAGGCCCGTGTACCGCAAAAAAAAAAAAAGAGTGGCTAGACTTAATGTATGCTCCCTCCACTTAAGACCTAAATACTTTATTTTTGAAATTATATATTTTACTGTAATAAGTAAATCTGACTGAATATATGTTTTATCTAAAACCTTACGCAAAATTACAATATGTATAGGGAAGTCAGGATACCAATGCAAACTCCCCCAGCATTCTGAATTAACCATTCATACAACACACAACCAAAAGCATGGAAAAAAGTAGAATGTTCTTTCGAAATGTTTTGAATTTAGATATAACTAAACTGTTAAAAAGTATTTATCTGCTAGATACAGAAAAAAAAAATGACAGGAATAAATACCAATGTGTATATACATGGTTTAGTATAACCACATATTTTTCCTAATTCTATCAGGTGAGAGGGCTTAAAAGAAGTAACACCCCAGCAGTAGAATCACATCTAGAGCCCAGATCTTAGTTTCTAAATACCATTCTTCGATAAAGGAAACCAAGGCTCTCTGGAGACAAGGCTGGGACACGAAAAATACACTATTAGCCTGAAATATCTTGCAGTGTCAGAGAGTAAGGAAATGCTTGAAAAGGAAAAAAGGAAAAAAAAAAAAAAAAAGACAGGAAAAAAAAGAAAGAGAAAAACAAAAAGAATGGAAAAAAAAGATGGAGGCATGTAAAAAGGACATAAGACACAACTTGAAGGAGCTCCCAATGACCAAATCTGAACAATTTGAGCAACAAAATAAATACTGATAATACTGGATTAAAACCCAAAGAATAAAAATTTCACTGAGTCTAGGGCTTCCCTGGTGGCGCAGTGGTTGCGCGTCCGCCTGCCGATGCGGGGGAACCGGGTTCGCGCCCCGGTCTGGGAGGATCCCACGTGCCGCGGAGCGGCTGGGCCCGTGAGCCATGGCCGCTGAGCCTGCGCGTCCGGAGCCTGTGCTCCGCAACGGGAGGGGCCACAGCGGAGGAAGGCCCGCATACCACCAAAAAAAAAAAAAAAAAAAAAAAAAAATTTCACTGAGTCTAAATAGAACTATATAAATGATTGAATAAATAACTAATTGTATGGGAAAAGAAAAACATTCCATACAGAAGAATTCCAAATAATAAATGTAAAAGGAATAAGGGAAGTAGAATATCACCATTAGAACACCACACTAATAATTGCTGCAGGCAAAATCCACTAAGGAGTGATAAAAGTTTTAGTTGGGGAAACTTTAAGAAGAAACAGAATATTTAAATAGCCTCAAAATACCTTTCCCCCATATTAATTAATTACTGTGGTGATTTTAACAAATGTCCACAAATTCTTTGATACTCATTCCTTCAGGAGGTGGAGCTTAATTCCCCTCCCTTTGAGCATGGGTTGGACTTAGTGACTTGCTTCTAAGGAAGAGCCTATCGAAAAGAAAAAGGATAATATTACAGTGGAGAAATCTGGAAGACACCACCTTAACCAAGTGATCAAGGTTAACATCACCAGCGACAAATCATGTTGCTATCATATAGCCCCTCAATATGACACAATGAGAAAGGCACTTCACATCCACAGTGTTCTTCCCAAAAGTCTATTGCGTGATTCCTGATACCAAAAATATTATAAAACTACAGTAATCCAAATAGTGTGGAACTGACATAAAGATAGACCCATATACCAGTGGAACAGAATAGAGAGCCCAGAAATAAATCCTCCCATATACAGCCAGATAATCTTTGACAAGGGTATCAAGACCACACAATGGGGAAAAGACAGTCTCTTCAATAAATGACACTGAGAAAACTGGACAGCCACATACAAAGGAATGAAGACCCTTACCTTACACCATACAAAAAATTAACTCAAAATGGATTACAGACCTAAAGGTGGAGCCTAAAACTATAAAAGTCACAGAAGGAAATGTAGGGGAAAAACTTTGTAACACTGGATTTGGCAATTATCTCTGAGATATGACAGCAAAAGGACAAGCAACAAAAGCAAAATTAGAAAAAAAATGAGACTACATCAAACTTAAAAACTGCACAACAAAAGAAACAAACAACAGAGTAAAAAGTAACCTATAGAATGGGAAAAAATAATTGCAAATCACATGTCTGATAAAGAGTTAATATCTAGAATGTATAAAGAACTCCTATAACTTAACAACAACAACAAAAGTAACTTTAAAAAGTAACTTTAAAAAGTAACATTAAAAAGTAGCAAAGGGGGGCTTCCCTGGTGGTGCAGTGGTTGACAGTCTGCCTGCCGATGCAGGGGACACAGGTTCGTGCCCTGGTCCAGGAAGATCCACATGCCGCGGAGCCACTAGGCCTGTGAGCCATGGCTGCTGAGCCTGCGCGTCTGGAGCTTGTGCTCCGCAACGGGAGAGGCCACAACAGTGAGAGGCCCGCGTACCGCCAAAAAAAAAAAAAAAAAAAAAAGGTAGCAAAGGGGCTTCCCTGGTGGCGCAGTGGTTGGGAGTCCGCCTGCCGATGCAGGGGACGTAGGTTCGTGCCCCGGTCCAGGAGGATCCCACATGCCGCGGAGCGGCTGGGCCCGTGGGCCATGGCTGCTGGGCCTGCGTGTCCAGAGCCTGTGCTCCACAGTGGGAGAGGCCGCAGCGGTGAGAAGCCCGCGTACT
>NC_041215.1:79507462-79509610 GCF_002837175.3 Physeter macrocephalus
AGGGGACATGGGTTCGTGCCCCGGTCCGGGAGGATCCCACATGCCGCGGAGCGGCTGGGCCCGTGGGCCATGGCTGCTGGGCCTGCGTGTCCAGAGCCTGTGCTCCACAGTGGGAGAGGCCGCAGCGGTGAGAAGCCCGCGTACTGCAAAAAAAAAAAAAAAAAAAAAAAGTAGCAAAGGACCTCAATAGACATTTCTCCACAGAAGATAAACAAATAGCCAAGAAATATATGAAAAGATGCTCAACATCACCAATCATCAGGAAAATGCAAATCAAAACCACAATGAGGTATCACCTCACACCTATTAAAATAGTCACTACCAAAAAAACAGAAAACAAGTGTTGGCCAACACCTAGAGAAATTAGAACTCTGGTACACTATTGGTGGAATGTAAAATGGTACAGCTGCTATGGAAAACAGTACAAAGCTTCCTCAAAAAACTAAAAATAGAATTACCATGTGATCCAGCAACTCCACTTCAGGGTATTTACCCAAAATAATTAAAAGCAGGAACTCAAAGTGATATTTGCACACTCAGGTTCACTGCAAAATTATTCACAATAACCAAAAGGTGGAAGCAGCCTTAATGTCTATCGACAGAGGAATGGATAAAGAAAAAGTCCACAACATGAGAAAACATCAAACTGGAATTGAGAGACATTACACAAAATACCTGAATAGTACTTTTCAAAAGTAAATGAAATTTTTCATGACCTTTAAAAGGTCTGTACAGGAAAAGGAAAAGACATTACTGAGAAAACCGGTGAAATCCAAAAAATTCTATAGTTAATAGTAAATAAATAAATGAGCAAAAAATATCTTAAATTATATGATATAGCAACAGTGACCAGGCTTCAGGTTCAAGATGGTGGAGTAGAAGGACAGGCTCTCAGTCCCTCTTGCGAGAGCACCAGAATCACAACTAACCGCTGAACAATCATCAACAGGAAGACACTGGAACTCACCAAAAAAGACACCCCACATCCAAAGACGAAACCACAATGAGACAGTAGAGGAGCGCAATCACAATAAAATCAAATCCCATAACTGCTGGGTGGGTGACTCACAAATTGCAGAATACTTATACCACAGAAGTCCAGCCACTGGAGTGAAGGTTCTGAGCCCCACTTCAGGCTTCCCAACCTAGGGGTCTGGCAACGGGAGGAGGAATTCCCAGAGAATCAGACTTTGAAGGCTAGAGGGATTTGATTGCAGGACTTCGACAGGACTGGGGGAAACAGAGACTCCACTCTTGGAGGGCACACACAAAGTAGTGTCCATAGCAGGACCCAGGGGAAAGAGCAGTGACCCCATCGGAGACTGAACCACACTTACCTGCTAGTGTTGGAGGGTCTCCTGCAGAGGCGGGGGTGGCTGTGTCTCACCATGAGGACAAGGACACTGGTAGCAGAAGTTCTGGGAAGTAGTCTTTAGCATCAGCTCTCCCAGAGACCGCCATTACCCCACCAAACAGCCAGGGTAGGCTCCAGTGTTGTGTCCCCTCAGGCCAAACAACCAACAAGGAGGGAACCCAGCCCCACCCATCAGCAGACAGGCAGATTAAAGTTTTACTGAGCTCTGCCCACCAGAGCAACACCCAGCTCTACCCACCACCAGTCCCTCCCATCAGGAAACTTCCACAAGCCTCTTAGATAGCCTCATCCACGAGAGGGCAGACAGCAACAGCAATAAGAACTACAATCCTGCAGAGTATGGAACAAAAACCACATTCACAGAAAGACAGACAAGATGAAAAGGCAGAATGCTATGTACCAGATGAAGGAACAAGATAAAACCCCAGAAAAACAACTAAGTGAAGTGGAGATAGGCAACCTTCCAGAATAAGAATTCAGAATAATGATAGTTAAGATGATACAGGACATCGGAAAAAGAATGGAGGCAAAGATCGAGAAGATGCAAATGTTTAACAAGACCTAGAAAAATTAAAGAACAAACAGAGATGAACAACACAATAACTGAAATGAGAAATACCCTAGAAGGAATCAATAGCAGAATAACTGAGGCAGAAGAACGGATAAGTGACCTGGAAGACAGAATGGTGGAATTCACTACTGCGGAACAGAATAAAGAAAAAAGAATGAAAAGAAATGAACACAGCCTAAGAGACCTCTGGGACAACATTAAA
>NC_041215.1:79510345-79513388 GCF_002837175.3 Physeter macrocephalus
GCTAACAGCTATAAAAGAGAAAATCGACAGTAACACAATAATAGTGGGGGACTTTAACACCTCACTTACACCAATGGACAGATCATCCAAATGGAAAATTAATAAGGAAACACAAGCTTTTAAAGACACAACAGACCAGAAAGATTTAATGGATATTTATAGGACATTCCATCCAAAATAGCAGATTACACTTTCTTTTCAAGTGCACACGGAACATTCTCCAGGATAGATCACATCTTGGGTCACAAATCAAGCCTCAGTAAATTTAAGAAAATTGAAATCATATCAAGCATCTTTTCTGACCACAACGGATGAGACTAGAAATCAATTACAGGGAAAAAAAAATGTAAAAAAGACAAACACATGGAGGCTAAACAATACGTTACTAAATAACCAAGAGATTACTGAAGAAATCAAAGAGGGAATCAAAAAATACCTAGAGACAAATGATAATGAAAACAAGACGATCAAAAACCTATGGGATGGGCTTCCTTGGTGGCGCAGTGGTTGAGAGTCCGCCTGCCGAAGCAAGGGACGCGGGTTCGTACCCCGGTCCGGGAAGATCCCACGTGCCGCAGAGCGGCTGGGCCCGTGAGCCATGGCCGCTAAGCCTGCATGTCTGGAGCCTGTGCTCTGCAACGGGAGAGGCCACGGCCCTCGTACCACAAAAAAACAAAACAAAACAAAAAAAAAACCTATGGGATGCAGCAAAAGCAGTTCTAAGAGGGGAATTTATAGCAATACAATCCTATACACATCCTTTTCAAGTGCACATGGAACATTCTCTAGGGTAAATAACTTGCTGGGTCACAAAGCAAGCCTTGCTACATTTAAGGAAATTGAAATCATATCAAACATCTTTTCCAACCACAACACTATGAGATTAGAAGTCAACTACAAGGAAAAAATTGTAAAAAACACAAACACGCTAAACAATATGCGACTAAGCAACCAATGGATCACTGAAGAAATCAAAGAGGAAATTTAAAAAAATACCTAGATACAAAGGACAAAGAAAACACGATGATCCAAAACCTATGTGATGCAGAAAAAGCAGTTCTAAGAGGGAAGTTTAAAGCAATAAAATCTTACCTCAGAAAAACAAGAAAAATCTCAAATAAACAACATAACCTTACCCCTAAAGCAACTAGAGATAGAAGAACAAACAAAACCCAAAGTTAGTAGAAGGAAAGAAATCATACAGATCAGAGCAGAAATAAATGAAATAGAGACAGTAAAACAATAGAAAAGAACAATTAAACTAAAACTTGTTCTTTGAAAAGACAAAACAATTGTTAAACCTTTAGCCAGATTTATCAAGAAAAAAAAGGGAGAGGGCTCAAATCAATAAAGTTAGAAATGAAAAAGGAGAAGTTACAATGGACACCACAGAAATACAAAAATCATAAGAGACTATGACAAACAACTATATGCCAATAAAATGGACAACTTAGAAGAAATGGACAAATTCTTAGAAAGGTAAAATCTCTGAACCAGGAATAAACAGAAAATACGAATACACCAATCACAAGTGATGAAATTGAAACTGTGATTAAAAAAACCCAACAAACAAAAGTTCAGAACTAGATGGCTTCACAGGCAAATTCTGTCAAACATTTAGATAAGAGTTAATACCTATCCTTCTGAAACTAGTCTAAAAAATTTCAGAGAAAGGAACAATCCCAAACTCATTCTATGAGGCCACCATCATGCTGATACCAAAACCAGATACAACAAAAAAAGAAAATTTGCAGGTCAATATCACTGATAAACATATACGCAAAATCCTCAATAAAATACTAGCAAACTGAATCCAACAACACTTTGAAAGGATCATACACCATGATCAAGTGGGATTTATCCCAGGGATGCAAGGATTCTTCAATATATGCAAATCAATCAATGTGATACATCATATTAACAAATTGAAGAAGAAAAACCGTATGATCATCTCAATAGATGCAGAAAAAGCTTTTCACAAAATTCAACACCCATTTATGATAAAAACTCTCCAGAAAGTGGGCATAGAGGGAACCTACCTCAACATAATAAAGGCCATATACGACAAACCCAGAGCAAACATCATTCTCAATGGTGAAAAACTGAAAGCATTTCCTCTAAGATCAGGAACAAGGCAAAGATGTCCACTCTCACCACTGTTATTCAACATAGTTTTGGAAGTCCTAGCCATGGCAATTAGAGAAGAAAAAAAAATAAAAGGAATTCACATTGGAAAAGAAGAAGTAAAACTGTCACTGTTTGCAGATGACATGATACTATACATAGAGAATCCTAAAGATGCCACCAGAAAACTACTAGAGCTAGTCAATGAATTTGGTAAAGTTGCAGGATACAAAGAATAAAATATCTAGGAATAAACCTACCTAAGGAGACAAAAGACTTGTATGCAGAAAATTATAAGACACTGATGAAAGAAATTAAAGATGATACAAATAGGTGGAGAAATATACCATGTTCTTGGATTGGAAGAATCAACATTGTGAAAATGACTGTACTACCCAAAGCAATCTACAGATTCAATGCAATCCTTATCAAACTACCACTGGCATTTTTTACAGAAGTAGAACAAAAAATTTCACAATTTGTATGGAAACACAAAAGACCCCGAATAGCCAAAGCAATCTTGAGAACGAAAAATGGAGCTGGAGGAATCAGGCTCCCTGACTTCAGACTATACTACAAGGCTACAGTAATCAAGACAGTATGGTACTGGCACAAAAACAGAAATATAAATCAATGGAACAGGATAGAAAGCCCAGAGATAAACCTACACACCTATGGTCAACTAATCTATGACAAAGGAGCCAAGGATATAAAATGGAGAAAAAGGCAGTCTCTTCAATAAGTGGTGCTGGGAAAACTGGACAGCTACATGTAAAAGAATGAAATTAGAACACTCCCTAACACCATACACAAAAATAAACTCAAAATGGATTAGAGACCTAAATGTAAGGCCAGACACTATCAAACTCTTAGAGGAAAACATAGGCAGAACACACTATGACATAAATCACAGCAAGAT
>NC_041215.1:79513881-79515624 GCF_002837175.3 Physeter macrocephalus
CAAAAAGACACATGCACCCCAATGTTCATTGCAGCACTGTTTACAACAGCCAGGTCATGGAAGCAACCTAAATGCCTATCGACAGACGAATGGATAAAGAAGATGTGGTACATATATACAATGGAATATTACTCAGCCATAAAAAGGAACGAAATTGGGTCATTTGTAGAGACATGGATGGATCTAGAGACTGTCATACAGAGTGAAGTAAGTCAGAAAGTGAAAAACAAATATTGTATATTAACGCATATGTGTGGAACCTAGAAAAATGGTACAGATGAACCAGTTTGCAGGGCAGAAATTGAGACACAGATGTAAAGAACAAACTATGGACACCAAGGGGGAAGCGGCAGGTGGGGGGTGGTGTGATGCATTAGGAGATTGGGATTGACATATATACACTAATATGTATAAAATGGATAACTAATTTTTTAAAATGCAAAAAAAAATTGTGAAAAAAAGAAAAAAAAAGTGACCAGAATTATGAAAATTAAAAGATTTAACAGAAAGTAAATTATGAAGTACTTTTAAGGTATACAATTACTGTTGATAACAGGAAAGAGTGGGAGAGCAGATCTGTTGTCCAAAAGATTATTCAAAACATATTAAAAAAGAAAACAAACAATTCCCAAGTCACGAATTTCCAAGAAAGAGGAGGCACCCTGGAATACTGACAAGTATACAATAAGATTTAAGTTCATTTAAACAGTTTTGGGGAATTTTGCTTCCCCTTCTATTTATGGAACTGCCCTCCTGACACAAAGAGCTAGGAAATCAGATAAAACATGAAATAAACAGTTTTCAAACAGAGGACAGTAGGTAGCACAGGACTGTGTTCCCTGTGAGAACAGCAAATGAACTAAGCTCTAAAACTACCCTAGCTTACTGCCTAAAGGTGGTTTCAAAGCCACAGCACAGGGAGGGGGAACCAACAGAACCCAGCAGTCATGCCAAGTTAAAGAGACTGAGATGAGAGTTTGAGCAGGCCAAAGTAGCTAAAATTTACAGGACAGTATACTAGAAAGGAAGCAGCTGCACAGAGAGAGGGCTCTGGAGATAAGCAGAAGGTATCTTCAAGAATATGGCTCAGTAATATTTGTACATGAGGAAGCCCAGTCTCCAAAGGCCAGGAGAAAAAAACACTCAAAAGCAGCACAGTGAACAGTTCTCAGGTTCACACGGAGGTTGGAATAGTTCACATCCCCACCAGCCAGAGCAGAGAAAGATATAATAATATAAGGGAATTTGGGTAGAGTCCTCAAAGAGTCACATCTTAGTATCAGAGCTAAAGTAACACCGGAACAAAAAATATTATGATCTCATCATAAGAAAATATAATAAACAGCCTCAAAACAATCAAAATAATACACAAAAACTAAATGCCAGAACAAAGTCCAACACTCGTTAAAGGAATACTATAACATTCAGCACTCAACATAAAATCCAGCATCTGGAATCCAATAAAAATTAACAGGCATGCAAAGAAGCAGGATAATATAGATCCAAAGCAAGATAAAAGTCAATAAACACAAACCCAGTAATGATAGAGATGATGGAATTAGCAGACGAGGACCTTAAAATAAATGTAATAGTTTTTTTTTGTTTTTTTGTTTTTTTTTTTTGCGGTATGCGGGCCTCACACTGCCGTGGCCTCTCCCCTCGCGGGGCACAGGCTCCGGACGCGCAGGCTCAGCGGCCATGGCTCACGGGCCCAGCCGCTCCGCGGCATGTGGGATCCTCCCG
>NC_041215.1:79516277-79555830 GCF_002837175.3 Physeter macrocephalus
CGGCAGTGTGAGGCCCGCGTACCGCAAAAAAAAAAAAAAAAAAAAAAAAAAAAAAAAATTTCTGAAGGATATAAAGGTAAATATGAAGATAATGAGGCATTAAGTGAAAATATGAAAACCATCCAGACAGAACTATTATATAAAAATACAGTATATGAAAAAATTGAATTGAAATGAAACACACTGGATGTGACTAACTGTAGATTAGACACTGCAGAAAAGATCAGTGAACATGAAGACAGAACAATAGCAGCTATCAATTGAAGCACAGGGAAAAAAATTGGACAAAAAAATAACCAGAGCTTCAGTAGAATATTACCTAGAGGACTAACCCATATGTAATAAAAGTCTCAGAAGGAGCGGAAGGGAAAGGAGGAGAGGGGGAGACAAGAGCATTTGAAGAAATGCTCTGGCCAAATATTTTACAAATTTAATGAAAATCATAAACTCACAAGTCTAAAATCTCAACAGACCCCAAGCAAAAGAAGCATAAGGAAAACCACATCAATGCATATGAAAATCAAATTTCTGAAAACCAGTAGTAAAGAGAAAATTTTTAAGAAAGCTATAGGAAAAAAAAAAAAAAAACCAACACATTATGTACAAAGAAGCCAAGATAATAACGACAACAGACTTCTCGTTAGAAAGCTAGAAAAAAATGGAAGATACCTTCAATGTGCTGAAAGAAAAACTGTTCCTGGAATTCCCAATGAAAATCTTTCCAAAATGAAGGCATAATAAGCACATGAAAAGATGCTCAATATTATTAGGCATCAAGGAAATGCAATTCAAAACCAAAATGAGATACCACTTCACACCTTTGCTATAATTAAAAAGATGATAACAATCAGAGACCACAAATAACAAATATTGGCTAGGATGTGGAGAAAAAGGAACCCTGTACACTGTTGGTGGGAACATAAATTGCTGCAACCACTGTGGAAAACAGCATGCAGGTTCCTCAAAAAACTAAAAGTAGAACTACCATATGATCCAGCAATTCCACTTCTTGGGTACATATCCAAAGAAAATGAAAACACTAATCTAAAAGATACATACACCCCAGTGTTCATAGCACCATTATTTACAATAGCGAAGATATGGAAGCAAACTAAGTGTCCATGAACAGATAAAGGGATAAAGATAACATCAGATACACACACACACACACACACACACACACACACACACACACCGGAATACTACTCAGCCATTAAAAAAGAAAGAAAGAAAGAAATTCTGTCATTTGCAACAATGTGGCTGGACCTGGAGGGTATTATGCTTAGTGAAATAAGTCAGGCAGAGAAAGACAAATACTGTATGTTATCACTACAGATAAAGGGATAAAGATAACATCAGATACACACACACACACACACACACACACACACACACACACACCGGAATACTACTCAGCCATTAAAAAAGAAAGAAAGAAAGAAATTCTGTCATTTGCAACAATGTGGCTGGACCTGGAGGGTATTATGCTTAGTGAAATAAGTCAGGCAGAGAAAGACAAATACTGTATGTTATCACTTATATGTGGAATCTAAAAAACAAAACAAACCAGTGAATATAACAAAAAATAAATAGACTCACAGGTGAAGAAAATGAGGAATGAAAATATATGAAAACTACTATCCAGACAGAACTATTGTATAAAAAATAAAATATCTGAAATAAAATGAAATCGAAATGAAGATACAGAGAACAAAATAGTGGTTATCAGGACAGGGAAAGGGGGTAGTGGCAAGATACGGGTAGGGGAGTAAGAGGTACAAACTAATATGTATAAAATAAATAAGCTACAAGGATATATCGTACAACAAAAGGGATATAGCCAATATTTTATAATAACTATAAATGAAGTATAATCTATAAAAATTTTGAATCACTATGTTGCACACCTGAAACTACTATAATACTGTAAATCAACTAAACCTCAATTTAAAAAATGTTTAATGAAGATAATAACAAGCATTGGTGAGAATGTGAAGAAAGTAGAACCCACATACATTGCTGGTAAGAACACAGAATGACACACTCGCTTTAGAAAAGTTTGGCAGCTCCTCAAATAGTTAAATATACGCTTACATACAACCCAGAAATTCCACTCCTAAGTATACACCCAAGAGAGATGAAAACATACGTCAACAGAAAAATTTGTTTATTACAAAGCTGGGATAGAGAAAGTACAAATAAGCCTGGAACATAATGTGGAGCTAGAAACTAGAAAATACTCAAAAAATAGAGGACACGTCAAAAGTAATAGGAGTGAACAGGAAGGCTCCTGATGGCCAAATATGGGCAATTTGAGCAACAAAATAAATAACAGTAACGCATTATAGCCAACAAAGTCAAAACTGATCCTGATATAAACAAATTATAAGTAATTTACATGAGAAAATGGGGGGTTCTTCTTTACAACAGAATTCTAAACAATAGAATTCTAAACAATAGAATTTCCATTGTTCCTTCTATAAATTGTTTCCTCTATAAATGTAGAAGACCAACAGAAATTTTTATTTAAATCTCCCTTTGGTAAACACCACAATAATAACTATTTCAAACAAGAATCATTAATACACGCCAAAACTGGGGGGCAAAAGTATGAGAAACACAATATTTACATAATTTCAAAGTATCTCCCTAAAAGATATATTTATTAATTGCAATGGAAAATATAGTAAACTTTTCAGTGAAGAAATTTGTCAGACACCTCCTTAGATAAGTGATCAAAGTTAAAATCACTAGTAACAGGACAAATAAACATTGCATGCTTCCCGATATAATGTACTAAGAAGCACATGTCACTTCTGCATCCAAAAATGCATAATTTGAATTTAATCACAAGGAAATATTAGATAAACCCCAAGGTTTAAGAGCCCACCATAAGTGGTCAGCACTCCTCAAAAGTGTCAAGGACATGAAAGACAAAGTGAGAAACTGTTCTAGGTTAAAGGAAACTAAGGACACAGCAACAATTAAATGCAACATATACGTAATCCTGGATTAGATCCTGGACCAGAAAATGGACATTAGTGAGACAACTGGTAAATCAATGCTAATTTCCTGATTTTTATAACTGTACTATGTTAACATTTGGGGAATGTAAGCAGACCTCATATAGGAATATTTTTAACTAGCTTTGCAAGTGTGAAATTTTTTAATTGTGAAACTACTTCAAAAACAATTTTTATTTACTCAAGCAAAAAGTCACACAGACTAGGAAGAGGTAGTTCTAATTGCATATCCAACATGGAACCCATATCCAGAATTAAAAAACACCTAATCATTACTAAAAAGAAAAAAAATCCTTCACAAAAGATGTCCAGTAAACATATTAAAAGATGTTCAAAATCATTAGCTATCACAGGTATGCAAAACGATCATGATACTACACACAAGTACAGCCAAAATGAAAAAGAATGATAATACCAAGTGCTAGTGAGGATGAAGAGAAATTAGAACTCTTTTTTACAATACCAGCCCTATAAATTAGAATAACCACTTTGGAAAATTATGTGGCAGTATCTAAAGCTATTTAACTCCTAGAGGTGGGGAGTTCGGGGGATAGGGTGAGTGGGGTAAGTGTATCCATTCACCCAACAGAAATGAGTTCTTAGATCTACCCACCAAAAGACATGTACATGAATGTTCAAAGCAGGTCTATTCATAATAGGCAAAAAAAGGAAACAACCCAAATGCCCATCAATAGCAAAATGGGTAAATATAGTGTATATTCTCTCAGGCATAATGTTGACTTGTAAAAGATATAAAGAGTGCATAAGGGCTTCCTGGTGGCGCAGTGGTTGAGAGTCCGCCTGCCAACGCAGGGGACACAGGTTCGTGCCCCGGTCCGGGAGGATCCCATGTGCCGCGGAGCAGCTGGGCCTGTGAGCCATGGCCGCTGAGCCTGTGCGTCCGGAGCCTGTGCTCCGCAGCGGGAGAGGCCACAGCAGTGAGAGGGCCACGTACCACAAAAAAAAAAAAAAAAAAAAAAAAGAGTGCATAATGTGTGATTCCATCTGTATCAGGAAAACTAATCAATGTGGTAATAGAAGTTGGAATATGGTTATCCTAGGAAGGATAGTACCAACTGGGAAGGGGTACAAGGAAGTCTTTTGTGGCACTGGATTTGTTCTAGATCTTGATGTGGGTACTGGTTACATGGGTGAATTAAAATGTAAAAATTTGATATGTACATTTAAAGTTTTCGCATTTTACTGTGTATGCTATACCTCAATTTAAAAAACAAAAACAAAGAAACACGGGGACAAAAGAAAAAAAGATTTACTATAGATAATGCCCTGACAGAAAGCCCACTTAAGAAGCCTCTGGAATAATTCAAGTAAGAAATGAGTGGCAAAAAGATGTGAAGAAAATAGATCGGAGAGATATTCAGGTACCAGGTTTGGTGCCCTACTGAAAAATACAGCTGAGGGGAAAGGATGCAAAGATAAATCTCTCAAGCATCTGGGTGGAAAGCAGTAGTATTAACCAAGATAGGGAATGCAAGAGGCAATGAGCTCAGTTTTAGACGTGTTGGGTGTAGACATTTAACTGGAGATATTCAGGGCAGTTAGTTAGATATATGAATCTGGAACTCAGATGCAACCTGAGCAGGACATATAAATTTAGAAAAGAGAAGCCAACAGATGATTAAAATCAGGAGAGGATGAGACTGCCCAGGGAGAAAGTATAAAAGAGAAGACAGCCAAGGACAGAAACCTAATATAGAGCGCAAACACAGGAAGTGTAGCAAGCACGAAAGACTGAAGGAAGAGTTGAAAGAGGTGGGGAGTTACTAACAGTGCCAAATAGGGCAGAGAGGTTAAGTAAGTTAAGGACAAAAAATGAGTACCAGCTTTGGCAATCAGATCATTATTGCCTTTCGCTATAGTTTTTGTCAAAAGCAAACATTTTTAAAAGGCCTTAAATGACCTACAAAAGAGTTAAAATACACAATCTGTACCACGCTGTACCTTCATTTCCACATCAATTTCAACCTAGTTCATGCAAGCAATCTGCAAAAAACAAATTATTAATAGTAGTAAGTGGAAGATACTATTAAGACTTTAAAATTATAAAAGAAAAATATAATCTATCCCAAGAATAGAATATACATAATTGCTATTGTTTCTTATATATAATGTATATATAATAAACACTATTCTGTATAAAAAGTGAGTGGCTTTTCTGTACGTGAAATTTTTTATAATCAAATATTGGAAAAAAAATTTGGCCAGCATGAAAAATAAATATATGCATTAAAAAGAGCATTATTAATTGAGCACCTAGAGATTAATCTTCCTCCAGTGAGTTTCTCGAAGCAATCAAGAATGGAGCCTCGGGCTTCCCTGGTGGCGCAGTGGTTGAGAGTCCCCCTTCCGATGCAGGAGACACGGGTTCATGCCCCAGTCCGGGAAGATCCCACATGCGTGGAGCGGCTAGGCCCGTGAGGCATGGCTGCTGGGCCTGCGCATCCGGAGCCTGTGCTCCGCAACAGGAGAGGCCACTACAGTGAGAGGCCCGCATACCGCAAAAAAAAAAAAAAAAAAAAAGAATGGAGCCTCTTCAGTAAGAACAAGCTAAGAATGAGCCAGGAAGACTTCTCCAGGGAACAAATGGGTGTCATACAAAACTATATTAGGAAAATAGGTAAATAGTAGAATGCAATGGATTAAAGATGGCCACATGTTCCTTTCCACTCCTCCCCTCAAGGCTGTCTATTTCCCTTCCCTCCTTGTCTCTGGGCTGGTGTCACGACCTGCTTTGACTAAAAGAAATAGGTGGAAGCGTTCTGTACCACTGGCATATTTTCACTCTCTTGGGAGTCAGCCACCATGCTATAAAAAAGTTTGGGCTGGAGACCACTTGGAGAGAAAGAAGCCAAGTAAGGGAAGATAGAAATGCCCTAGACTTCCAGCCAACCCTGATAAGGCCCCTGCCCTGTGGGTATGGCCATCTTGGACCTTCCAACCCTCACTAGCAACCAGCTGAATGCAGCCACATGAAGGATCTCAAGTGAGACCAGCAGGAGACTCACCCAGCTAACCTACAGAATCATGAGAAATATTATTATAAATATTTATTGTTTTAAACCACAAACTTTTGGAGTGGTTTCCTACATAAAAAGAGATAACTAAAACACTGAACATAATTACCCTGTGATTTTTTTTTTAAAGCATTTCCTACAATGTTTTCCTCAACAACAGTACATAGCTTTGTGGTTGGACTCCGGCAAATTGGGAAAAGGCAAGCTGTAGGAACAACCAAAGGACATTGCCAGAAGTATCAACTAAGCAAGACAAATACTCTCCTGAGGCAGTTGCTGAGTAATGGAACAGAGTATACAGTTGTCCCCCAATATTCATTCTCTCCTCCTTTCAGAGTAACACAATTTTTAACTGAACATATGTCCATCAAAATAAAGACTACATATCCTAGCCTTCCTTGAAAGTAAATTCTTATGACTATATCTGGACAAAGGAATGTTATCAGAAGTATGGTGTGGCAGCTTACAGGAAAAAAAAAATCCCTCTTAGACCGCAGGGCAAGTTGTTTGGTCCTTTCACCCCTCGGGCAACCAGCTGTCTGGAATTCACAACACTTTGGTCCATGAGAATGAAAGGCCATTCCCTTGGGATTGCTGAGGCATGAGGTGCAAGGAGCTGGGATTTCTAAGATTTCATAAAGCAAGGTCAATATACCAATCTATGGGGCTTCCCTGGTGGCGCAGTGGTTGAGAATCCGCCTGCTGATGCAGGGGACACGGGTTCGTGCCCTGGTCCGGGAAGATCCCACATGCCGCGGAGCGGCTGGGCCCGTAAGCCATGGCCGCTGAGCCTGCGCGTCCGGAGCCTGTGCTCCGCAACGGGAGAGGCCACAACAGTGAGAGGCCCGCGTACCGCAAAAAAAAAAAAAATATATATATATATATACCAATCTATGACTGCAAAATTTACACTTTTACATAAAAAAGAAACTTCTGTTTAAGCCGTAGTTATTTGGGGTTTTCTGACACCTTCAACTGAAACTAATCGCATCTCATGCAGTGGTAGCAACAAGAAGAGCCGTCCCATGACAAAATATCAAAATGTAGTTTCTCAAGCACAGGCAATACGATGGAGCAAAGATAGTCGTTTCAAAAAATGGTGCTGGAACAACTGGACATCCACATGCCAAAAAGAAGAATCTAGATACAGACCTTACACCCTTCACAAAAATTAACTCAAATGAATCACAGATCTAAATGAAAATGTAAAACTATAAAACTCCTAGGAGACAGAAAAAAACCTAGATGATCTGGGGGTATGGCAATGACTTTTTAGATACAACACCAAAGGCATGATCCATGAAAGAAATAATAATAAGGTAGACTTCATTGAAATGAAAAACCTCTGCTCTGTGAAAGAAACATCAAAAGAATGAGAAGACAAGCCACAGACTGGGAGAAATTATTTGCAAAAGATACACCTGATAAAGGACAGTTATCCAAAATATACAAAGAATTGTTAAAATTCAACAATAAGAAAACAAACAACCCGATTAAAAAATGGGCCAAAGGCCTTAACACACATCTCACCATAGAAGATATACAGATGGTAAATGAGTATAAGAAAAGATGCTTCACATTATATGTCATCAGGGAAATGCAAATTAAAATAATGGAATACCACTACACAGCTATTAGAATGGCCAAAATCCAGAACACTGAAAACAACACCAAATGCTGGCCACCATATGGTGCAACAGGAACTCTCATTCATTGCTGGTGGAAATATAAAATGGTACAGCCACTTCAGAAGCTTCTTATAAAACTAAACATACTCTTACCATACAATCCAGCAATCATGCTTCTTGGTATTTATCCAAACAAGCTGAAAATTTATGTCCACACAAAAACCTACACATGGATGTTTATAGCAGGTAGGTTTTTTTTAACGAATTTTTAAAATAATTATTTATTTGGCTATATAGCAAGTAGTTTTATTCATAACTGCCAAAACTTGGAAGCAACCAAGATGTCCTTCAGTCAGTGAATGGATAAATAAACTATGGTACATCCAGACAATGAAATATTATTCAGCGCTAAAAAGAAACGAGCTATTTAAGCCAGGAAAAGACATGGAGGACACTTAAATGCATATTACTAAGTAAAAGAAGCCAATCTGAAAAGGCTACATACTGTACAATTCCAAATACATTCTAAAAAAGACCAAAGTAGGGAGAGAGTAAAAAGATTAGTGGTTGGGGAGGGTACGTGAATAGGCAGAGCACAGAGGATTTTTAGGGCAGTGAATCAACTCTCTATGATACTATAGTGGTGGACAAAGGTCTTTATACATTTGTCCAAATCCATAGAAGGTAAAACACCAAGAGTGTACCCTAAGGTAAACTATGAACATTGGGTGATGTTGTCAATGAGGTTCATCAATGGTAACAAATGTACCACTCTGGTGCGGGATGTTGATAATAGGGAAAGATATGCATGTATAAGGGCAGAGGATATATGGGAAATCTCTGTACCCTTCCCTCAATTCTACTGTGAACCTAATACTGCTCTAAAAAAAAAAATCTTTAAAAAGAAAAAGTAGTTTCCCTCAACAGCCTCCAAGCCTCTCACCCACAATAATATACTGGCCTAAGAGAAGCTAATTTATAGAGTCACTCAGGTAAGAAAAAGCAGAACAAATCTAGAAATCAAGTCTTCATACTCTTGTTTTAGTATTCTTTCTACTTCACTTCATTAAAAGTGGCCATCAAAACGTGCCTCCTTATCATTAAACCTACACATGGCATCAAGGGCAGAAAAACTATCCATTCACAGATAATTACTGAGTGCCTACTGAGTTCCTAACACCAGTCTAGGTGCTAGAAATATAACAATAAACAAGAACAAGACAATCCTTGCCTTTACGGAATTTAAATTCTAATGAGAAGGGGGCAGGGATGTTAAACATTGATTAAATTAGATAATACATATAAAGTGTTCAGAATAGCGATAGGCATAAACTAAATAAGTGTTCAAATAAATATCAACTATTGTTAGCTATAAATATCCCTCTATGTTTCTAGGTAATCAGCAAACCTTCTTATTCATCCAGTTCTCTAAAAAGCAAGAGATTCTTTAGATGGTTTCAGCACTAAATGTCTATTTTTGATCAGCAGGCCATCCTTCAGAGAACTGTCCCCTCTCCCCAATCCATTTCTTGTGGGCCTATCCCGAGGTAGACATGCCCAGTCAGATTTCCTTACACAGGAATCTATATCACTGGAGAGGCAGCAGGTGATGAGAAACACCCAGAAGTTCAGTTCATATGGCTGAGGTCCACGTGGACCCGTCTCTGCCAGCACTACCCAGGCTCCTGTCCTTCCTGAGGCCTGGCTGTTCAGCTTGTCCTTCAATGCTCTCCTTCCAATAAGCCTCTTTTTCTTACTTAAAACAGCAAGAATTTGTTTTGCTTACGAAGAACCCTACCTGATACAGTTAGGCAATGTAAGATCATTCTAAAAAAAGGACTGTTCATAACCAAACACACTTGCCAAAACTCACTGAACTGCACATTATTAAAATGAGTGAATTTTACTGTTTATAAAGTATACATCAATAAAACTGGGGGAAAGTGGGAGGAGTTTTTAATTTAAAAGCATAAATAGCACATTTACACTGGATAATAAAATATTCTAGCTTATTTTCATATATATTGACTTTATTATGCTCTATGCTAAAAAACTCATACAGGAAACACTTTTTAAGATGGCCCATTTTAAAGCAGTCCCATTTAAAGTCAAGCTGCATTGACTGCAATGATTCTAGAATGAGAGAAGTATGTTAATATCTATAAACTATGTCTTGCTTACTAACGCAATAAAGTTCACAACATACATAACGATCATATCTTGCTTTCAAGTTTATTGACAGCACCCTACAGTACTTTGCTTAATTATTTGTTTTGCTTATATTCCCACTCTCTATTTAGTCTTACTTTGCAAGCAGCCTATATCACAGCAGGAAACCCCCTCAAAATGCAAACCTCTCCAGCTCCAGACTGAAATTAGGACAGCCCCACTTGTCATGTTTTACATTACAAGAATTTCAGAACTGCCTTACTTGGTCACACCATGCTCCATTCACTAAGCAATCTCTATGACAGGGGCTCCTAGGAACACATGAAAGAACATGGTTGTCCTACCTGCCACCAATCTAAAAGCCTAAAGCACATTCCAAAATACTTTCCGTCACCTTAATAAATCCATATTGGATCTGTTACTCCTTAGTACACCCTAATCACTTCTGAGACATTTTACATTTTAATGTTAGTAAAAGGTATTAAAATAGAAGGGCAAATAATGAAAAAAGTAGACTTTGAACAACTAAGTTGCATGTGTACAGATTATATAATAAACCCCACAAATATTTCCTAATTAGTCTTATTTGCAGTAATAATTCTCTTTAATGTTAAACATTACAAAACTCAAAATTTTATTCTCACAACTTTCAGATTTAGCCACTTTATAACAGATAACAGATACCCTTTTAGCGCACAACTTCCAATATTAAGTTCAAACTTGTCACCTTCTTTTCTAGTAAAAATTCAGCCATCTGATCCCTGATCTCCCAAAAATCTAATCAAATTTATAATGGGGCTTTTAAAACTATTTCCTAAAGTATCCTACTGCATGGCCTCTGATAGCCAGCCTAAGTACCCTAAGGAGCCAACCAGCATGAAAATCTAATTTAAACTACTCTAATTCCTCATAAATTCAATACTGTGTATCTCCCAACAGTGTTTCTGGTGAACCAGAGCTGATCTGGTTCAACTTGATGTTTAAACTCCCACTGCTTCTTCCTCCCAGTTTAGCAAAACAAACAATATAAGTAACTCAAGTTTCAACCCAGTATCTGTGTAGAAAACCAAAAATAAGATAAGTGTAAATGAAAACCTTGTTTTGCAACATATTAATAGTCCAGCTTCCTAGCCTCTTTTCTTCAATTTAAATTTTTATTACCTCATGAGTTCCCATTTCTTCAACAAGACCCAAAGTATTTACAAAACGAAAATGAGAAAAGCCCAACATTCACCTACCCAACATTTGGCAACCCAACAATACCAATTTTCAAGGAAGTTCCAAATCTTCCAATGATTGGGGGTGGTTTAATTCCATCACCTCCCTTTTTGGGGGGCATCTGAAATGTCAAAACAAACATACATATGAACAAAACTTTTTACTGTCCCCATTGACCAAAAACACATTTCATCACACACAATATATTACTGAATAATAGATTAAGAATACAGCGTACTGTATATATCAATCTAAAACTGACACACTTTATTTTTCAACAAAAATGAAAACAAAAAAGTTCTGTTAACAGATCTGATTCTGATAGTTGTCAAAGCAGTCACTCCTGAGAAGTCCTGGAAAACTGATCTAAAAATATGTGGCACCAGAAATCAAAAATAAAATTTAGCTGCCAATCTTCCACCCAGACTGTTCACAAAACATTTTCTTAACCTGACATGTAGTTATATGAATGAAAGCATTTGGAAGCAGGAGCACAGGTAAGAGTGACAAAGAAAATCCATTCTAGAACCACTAGCAACCGAGTCACCTCCCACCAAACCATTCCCTCAATCTGGAACCTGTTCTTTCCCATTTCGCCCACAAGCACCATTATTCGCATGAATGAACACACGCCGGTATCAAGGTCTTTCCAACAAGTCTCTTCCACCTTTGGCACTGTAGGTACGACTCATCAGTCCTCATAAGAAACCTCCTGAATCTACCCTTTGGTTACTTCTAGTCGTAAATGGATCTACTAAGCCTTTTTATTTACAGGTCGAAACTTTCTCGGTCCCTGACAATCTGGCTCTAAGTTTCTCCGGGCAAAATTGAGCCGACTTTAGTACTGCAAACTGAACTCATGAGGACTGCTAACCTCACGTTTTTATAAGCTGGTAACTAAAACTATCTCTGTCTTCTGGCTCCAGTTGAACCTCCCGGGGCCACGCTGAGGCCCTGCTCATGAAGTGATAGCCTCTGATCCCTGACCCCGAGGGCCAGGAATCTCCGTTCTCAGGGTCGTAACTCACACCTGTTCCCAGCCAAACCCCAGGTCTCCGAAGCACAGCTGCACGAGCAGAGACTTTCCAGTCCTCTGGCCTCCTACCAAGGAGTGGCTGGCCACCCAGCCAAAGCGAGGTCCCACCCAACATCTTCCCCCTCTGGACTGGGCCACTGGCCGTCCCCGCCTCCGGAAAAGGCTTTCCCCAGAGCGTGCCGGGTGAGGCGTGGGCCGCTCCCGGGACGCGCGGCCTAGTCCGAGAGCGCCTCATTCATCCACACGCTCCACGCCGCCCTCCGCCCAGGCCGGCCACCCGGCCCAGACGGGACGCCGGCCTCAGAGCAACGGGGCAGAGAGTCAAAGACGCGGCGGGGGGCGCACCCGCAGGCTCCCTGAGAACCTCACCGTGCTCAGGGCGGGCGATGACACAGGCTCCCAGCGGCAGCGGGAAACGGATCCTACCGGCAGCCGGAGGCGGGGAGGAAGGAGAGAGCGCAGGCCCGGCCCCTCCGCCGAGCGGAATGCACGTCGGCGGCGGCGGCGGCGGCGGCGGCAGCGGAACAGGCGGGCCGGGCGCCGGGCTGCACCTGCGCGCAAGCCGCGCGCCCCGCCCCGCCCCGCCCCGCTCTCCCTCCCCCCCCCCGTCCCGCCCATTAGTTTGGCCTCGGGAGGCGGGAGAGGATGGGAGGAGTCGCGCGGCGCCAGAGCTGGCGGGAGCTGGAAAACCATCCTTGCAGGCCTGAGCGGGAGGCACGCAGAAGCGCGCGTCTTCCGCCCTCCCTACACGTGGGGCTTCTCGGCCCCGGATCTCTGCTTCCTTCCCGGTGCGCGCCCCGCGTTTCCCGCACACGCTCGCTCGCCGCCCTCCAGCCCCACACTTCACCCACCACTTCACCTCAAAGCACCCTCGGCCTGACCGCCCGCGCGGAGGCGGGTCGCCTGAGGTCTGGCGATCAGCCGCGCCAGTCCCGCTTGGCCGCCAGCTGAGTCCTCGGGGACCACGGCCCCAGCTCGCCTTCTTTTCCTATAACGCTCTTCAGTCAATCCAGATGGTGAGAAGCTGTTAAACTTTCTTAACGGAAAAAAGGGTTAAGGGTATGATCTAAGGAGTCCTTCGTCGCCTTATTTTTCAGGCGTTTTACAGGCACTGGATCCCAGAATCCGTTTAACACAGCCAGTTTCCACACACATCCCGCTCCTTTTCCTCTGGAGGGTTAAGAGCAGAAGCCTTTGGAATTTGGGAAACGTTGGTTCCAATCTGGATTCCACTACCCATTAGCCGTTTGACCCTGACCAAAATAACCTCTCTGGGCTTCAGTTTCCTCTGGGATAAAATGAGGCTATTGAGACCCACCTTAGGAGGTTATTGTGAGGATAAAATGAGATAATATGTGTAAACCTTGTAGTAACAGTACCCAACACAGATAGGAAAGGCTCATAAATAGTAATAAAGGCTATTGTTAATATTAGGGTTTCATCTCATCTCACCCCTACCTGACTACACCATGAGCTCCATCTGTAGAAGGAATTCATTCATTTAGTTCCTGGCCTTCAGTCAGCATTCAAGTATTGGTTGCAGTGAATGCAATACTTGTCCAAAAATTGTGACACTTTTTTTAGAAGCTTCTTTCAAAGAGACTGGTTTCTAATAAAGGAAAAGATCGGAGTTGGCTGGTATGCCCATTTTACAGATGTGGGAACAAGATCAGAAAGGTTATATAATTTGGATAGAGTCACACAACTAACTGGCAAGTGGCAGAAGCCAAATTTCAAGCCCCAATCAAACGGAAAAATCTGTTCCCTTTCAGCCAAAATTCTAATAGGGACTTTTTATAAGCAGCAAGGGAGCCATTATTGATAATAAAATTGCATAACATTTTCCTCTTTCCTATGAGAGTGATCTACTGAGATAAGTTAAAAAGCTTTTTCTATAAGTTTGGAAATTCTCAAGGACATGGGCAACTTGATTTGATTTTGGTTTTGTATTATTTTTTCATTATGTCATTGATAAATATGCACTGTTTAAATTCTCTCAATCTAGCTCCCTTGTCACCAATACCTTGTATTTATAAAAATGGGTGTGAGTACACAGTAGCTACAAAACAGAAGGAAGCTAAATAGCCCACATTTTGTACCCACCATCAGTATAAACGGTTATGACTAGCCCTAACAAAGTAATCCCTAAATTGTTTACTGTTTAGTAGTGAAGTTCTATAGTTGGCTTTCACACTGCTGCTTGTGAAAAGAGAGGAACCATTACCTGAAAAGCTCAAGAATCCCAGAGAGCCCAATCTGCCCAGCAACCAGCCACTCCAATACTAATTGAAAATGTTCCCCAGTCGTGGAGTAGTAGAATTATCTTCAAGTTATCACTGTCTTTTAGCCAGATCTTGCTCCTTCTTTAATCTCAATATCTCTACGATCTACCTGTTCCCTTCAATTGACATTATCAAGTCCTTGAATCAGTTACCTGTTTCTCTATTTGCAGCTACGTCTTTTACTTGCACTTTCACCACCTTTAAAGTGCCTTGACAAAGCAGGTCACACAGATGTCAGTGAGCTAGGCAGAGTTTCAGGAGTGGCCAATAACTGCTGCTAACAGTTGCCCAATAATAAGACTCCATTTCCAACTCACTGGGGGAAATGCTATGCACTCGCACTCAGTGGGGGTCAATTCATATTCACGAGAAAGAGGATCTGATTGGCCTGCTTTAGGTAAAGTTCTACCAAGGGTCCAGTCAGCCTTGGTCAGGTGGGTAGAGGTCACATAGTAGAAACATCTCTGTGAATGACCTCTCTCTACTAATGAAGCAGGCATGTCTCAGAGAAACCCTGGTAGGTATCTTCTATTCTACATGATAAATGAAGACTCAGTGAGACAGACAGGATATTAAGAGTCAACTCTAATGCCAAGACTAAGAATATGACTTTGAACATAGGAAAGCTTGTCCTTGAGTCTTTTGCACAAAGGGAAGTCTGTTTAGTACCTGTTGGGCTCAGTGATTAAGTGAAGCCTAGAGGAAAGAATCAGAAGTGGTCTAGAATGGAAATTTTTTTTTTCTTTTTTTGGCTGTGCTGGGTCTTCATTATGGGCTTCTCTCTAGTTGTGGCACGCAGGCTCAGTAGTTGCGGCGTGAGGTTTAGTTGCCCTGCGGCATGTGGGATCTTAGTTCCCCGACCAGGGATTGAACCTGTGTCCCCTGCATTGGAAGGTGGATTCTTAACCACTGGACTACGGGGGAAATCCCTAGAATGGAAATTGAGCAAAAGATCTCTGTCAAAGGAAGGATGAGAATAGGCCATCAGATCAGCTCAACATAAGGATGCTGCCAAGGAAATATCAATGGGATGAAAATAAGTAGAGCTCATATTTTTTCTTCTTTGTTATTATTAGCTTTCAGAATTTTTCTTACCTTACTAGGTGTCAGTCAATGACCAGGGATCAAGTAAGTTAACCAAAGGTCACAAAGGATCTAGGGAGTGGTTTGGAGTCAGTAATTTATACAGACTGCTCAGTTGGAAGTCCAGAGATTTAGTGATCTTGTAGAGAAAGCTAAGGGACAGGAGACAGGAAGAGTTTAGAGAGAAGCGCAGGAGGAAAGGAGGAAAATGGAGTAGTGACACATCATGGGCTGGCAAGGCTGGACTACACGTTTTGGTCAACTTCATCCACATCTGTTACAGGCATAACAAATAACAAAATAATAGTAATAACTACACTAAGAGGGAAATTGAGTCCTGAGAATAACTTTACAGGGGAAGGGAACAGCTTGCAAAAAAATAATTACCCTGGGGGTGGGGGGGGAGTTGGGGACATGTTGGTCAGAGGGTACAAACTTGGAGTTAGAAGATAAATAAGTTCTGGGGATCTAATGCACAGCATTGTGATTATAGTTAACAATACTGTGTTATATACATATACTTGAAAGTTGCTAAAAGACTAGATTTTAAATGTTCTTATCACAAAAAAAATGACAATTATGTGATGGAGGTGCAGTGAAGAACAAGATGAACATGGTCCTTTCCCTCAAGGAGCTTGCAATCTAACAGGACAGGCAAACAAGTAATTACACAAATAACTATCTAAGAACTTGGTAAAAATCTATAGAATACCTAAGTACTTTGATTACAATTTCACGATTTAAAATACACCACCAGGGCTTCCCTGGTGGCGCAGTGGTTGCGCGTCCGCCTGCCGATGCAGGGGAACCGGGTTCGCGCCCCGGTTTGGGAGGATCCCACATGCCGCGGAGCGGCTGGACCCGTGAGCCATGGCCGCTGAGCCTGCGCGTCCGGAGCCTGTGCTCCGCAACGGGAGAGGCCACAACAGTGTGAGGCCCGCGTACCACAAAAAAAAAAAATAAATAAATAAAAATAAAAAAATAAAATACACCACCACCTTGATTTTCACTTACTTGCAGGACTTCTGATATTATGTTCCAGGCAGTGTTTAATCCTTGCCTTTCCCTGTTCTATTACCAGCAGTACCCAGACCCTGTCAGGCATCAGCAAAGAAACAGATTTTCAATTTTCATTCTTCCACTTGACAGATCATTATTTTGAATCTTTGAAATTTGACCGTAAACTACCTGTGAAGTAAAACACGTTTAATCATCTGCTCTGTATTCTGGAATTGCTCACAGTGTTTGAAAGAATGCTGATTGATTAAAGAGTCCAGTTATCACAGAAACTACTGGAGTTTTGTTATCTAATCTCTATTGTAATTCATGGATAAAGATTTAGGAAGTCTTAAAAGAAAATTTTACATGCTGTTTTCTCAGAGGCAACATAAAAAGGCACATGCTAACCTAAAAAAGCAAATATAGGGCTTACCTGGTGGCGCAGTGGTTGAGGGTCCGCCTGCCGGTGCAGGGGACACAGGTTCGTGCCCCGGTCCGGGAAGATCCCACATGCCGCAGAGCGGCTGGGCCCATGAGCCATGGCCGCTGAGCCTGCGCGTCCAGAGCCTGTGCTCCGCAACGGGAAAGGCCACAACGGTGAGAGGCCCGCGTACCGCAAAAAAAAAAAAAAAAAAAAGCAAATATATTATTAATGTATTAGCTAGGATGCTTGTAGCTGCAAGTAATAGCAATTCTGATTCAATGGAAATTTGTCCTATGTAACAGAAAGTCCAGAGAGGAAGAACTTCAGGATTGATAGATTCTGTAGATCAACAGTATTTTCAGGGATCCTGGTTCTTTCTGTATCACAGCTCTGTCTTCTCTGGGCATCCTCTGGATTCATCTTCAGGCTAACAGCAAAAAGACTGCTGTGGCAGTTTGAGGCAACACATCCTGAAATGACAATATTCAGAGGGGGTAAGGGGAAGACACCATCTCTTCCTGTAACTCTTTCTTAGGAAAAAGGAAATATGCCCCAGAAACCCTCTAGCAGACTTCTTCTTCCACTGGGCAAAGTAGGGTCTCATGCCTGTACTTGAACCAAACACTGGCAGGGGAAATGGGGTTAGCCTGATACCATTCAGCCCAACCTTGGGACTGGAGTAGAGCTCAGCTTCCTCTGAGGCACCTGACTGTGAGAGCTATGGATAGGTCGCTGAGCAAAATCAGGGTTGTATAAGAAAAGGGCACCTATGTCCACTTATACTTCCTGAACCATTTTTTCAAGATAACAGGTTGAGTACAGAATGATAATTCTGAAACAAATCAGTGGCATTGGTGGTCATCTGATTGAATGTACATAATTGTCATAAATGTTGATACGCCTAGTTCACTGAGAAAACACTGAAGAAAATTGCTCCTCTTCTGATAACACTTAATGGTGTTATATAATGAGAGCATGTGAAAATAATATTTTATTAACCTTCACAAGATACTAAAAATCCCAGTCATGAGAAGGGAAGATTACCAAAATGTATCACAAGTGTCCCGTCAGATGAACTGGAAACTGGGGAATCTTGTCCGTAGGCCTAGGTCACCAAACTTATGGCCTCTCAGATTAGCACCAGCTCAGGATAATATTTCACCTTCATTACATTGTTGAACCTGTGTGGTTCATTTCAGAGAATATTTGTACTAGTCAGGATAGGCTAGATTATAATACAATAACAGACAACTCCAAAATGTCAGAAGGGTTACAGAATAAAATAGTTCTCTTACAGGAAGTCCCTTGGAGCTCTGCTAGCTGTCCATGAGTTGGCTTGGCACTTGCAGGCTGCACTGATCTCTAAATCCTTCTATATCAAAGTATTTCCCCCCACGAAGTGACATTTCATTGGCCAAGTGAAGTTACATGGCCACATCAAACTTCAAGGGGCAGGGGATCCTTGTACCCAGCAGTAGAGGAGAATTAGATATTAATAAATAGTGATAATGCCTGACACAATATTCATAATAGATTCACAAATAGATTCTATGAAGCACATTCTTTTTAAACCAATTTGCTATTGTCAGTATATGAAATACTGCAATCAAGGCTGCCCTTCTTTCTAAAACGATTCTTATAAAGAAGTTATGACTAGTGTTACTTTGGTGGTGCCTACTCATCCCATGGCCCCTTCCTTCTGAGAAAAATCCATCCCCCTCACCCAACTGAGGGGGCAGGCCTAGACCTTCCTATTTATAGCACATGAATTTTAACCTCAGCAGATTGTTCTAGGGTTGGGTGAAAGTCCAATCCAAGCTGGGCTATCAAGATTCTCTTTCTTGGGCTTCCCTGGTGGCACAGTGGTTGAGAGTCCGCCTGCCGATGCAGGGGATACGGGTTCGTGCCCCGGTCCGGGAAGATCCCACATGCCACGGAGCGGCTGGGCCCATGAGTCATGGCCACTGAGCCTGCGCGTCCAGAGCCTGTTCTCCGCAACGGGAGAGGCCACAACAGTGAGAGGCCCGCGTACCGCAAAAAAAAAAAAAAAAAAAAAAGATTCTCTTTCTTTTGAGAAGCTGGACTTAGGACATAGCAATAAATACTATTGACTGCTTAACGGAAACATAGAGTCAGGGGTATGTCAGACACTTTCTTGACAATATAGACAAAGCTCTTCAAAAGAAAGAAGAAAACAGGCAGGCAGGAAAAAAGCGTAGGTAATCAATCACCCACATGGTCCTTTAATCACAAGTTCTGACTTTCAAGTTACAGTCTAGTCCTCCTAAAACTCTGTATAGTTTCTGACTTTGGACTCTGCGAAAGCGCTGTGTTCTACCAAGATTTCCATCTTCTGTTTAAATTGGTTTGCAATGGGTTTCTATTTCTTACAGCCAAACAACGGTTGCAATAGCCAAAGCAAAGAATAACTTATACTGTCCTGAAAATGATTAATGTACATTAGGGGCCCATTGGTCCAATGTTCCTCTTACCTGTAGTTTTAAATTATAGGACATTATTTCCCAGAGTGTATTCTCTGCAACAGTGATCCTCCACACTGCTCTGTGGAACAACAGATCTAGGATCAGATAAGTTTAGGAAGTGCTGCATCCTGCATCCCCCCTTAGGAGACTGTAATATATGTTAGTATATTTAAGGGTCTGAGAAATTCTGCAATAATGAGACCTGTTAAATCTCCTTAACCCAGCATTACCAAATGGGTACATGCATTTTCATATAATACACATTAAAACCTCTTGGAGCATGTGCTCTGAGGAGATCAACTCTTTGAAAGTTGCTATTAAGTAGTGATTTAGGAGGAGTACTTTTTGCTGCAGCAGAAATCTGTTGAACAGTGCTCTCTTCCCTTGCTTTTTTAACAACTACCTAATGACAAAAATGATTATTTAACAAGGAAAAAAAAAAGTGAGTACAAACCTAAGGAAAGCATTGCTCCCACCAGATGTCTCACTACCAAGATGAAATTTAGAATTAATAGTCTTGTGCTTCATTTTACTCTAGATGAAAAAATGCCTTTTCACAAGGAGGGAAAGATCTCCAAAGAGTGGAATGGAACATGTAGGTTTTCTTGAGTGACCTTGGAAAATTACTGAGGAATCTCCTTCTAGAAGCTATCTTTGGGATATCCTGTCTGACAGCTGATAGGAGAACCCGTGACTAGGACAGCCACTGTTTTATATTACCTCTGTGCCTTATACAAATTAACAGGACTTAAAAGACTGCTTAACACTTTGGCTTCCTAGCCAACTGAAGCAATAACAGCTCATGTTGGTGCTCCTTTAAAGTAGAGCCGGATTACACACAATGATCTAAGAATCAAGAGGGGAAGTAGCACTGTACTCACAGTCATCTTCAAGATCAAATGATTTTTTTTCTGCTTCCATTTTTCCTAAGAGGTTTTTAGGTAGAGAATGAAGATAGTTATTAAACCCTTATTGTGTGCCAGATACTGTCCTAGCCACTTTATATTTACTAATTCTATAGGTAAGTGTTACTTTTGTAGCTAAAGACACCAAATCCATAGAAGTTTAGGCAATTTTATTACAGTCTCTTTGTTAGGCAATAACCTATTAGGCAAGAAAAAACCAATTCCATCTGATTCCAGATGCACTTTGTATTTAAACATGCTTGTCACACAACAGCCAAATGATGTTTTACACATAGTAAATGATGCAGTCTAACAATATAGATAAAGAAGAAAGGGGTGTGTATATGTGTGTTCGTGTGCACCCATGTCTGTGTGTGCATTTTTTTTTTTTTTTTTTTTTTTTTTGCGGTACGCGGGCCTCTCACTGTTGTGGCCTCTCCCGTTGCGGAGCACAGGCTCCGGACGCGCAGGCTCATTGGCCGTGGCTCACGGGCCTGGCCGCTCCGCGGCACGTGGGATCTTCCCGGACCGGGGCACGAACCCATGGCCCCTGCATCGGCAGGCAGACTCTCAACCACTGCGCCACCAGGGAAGCCCTCTGTGTGTGCTTTTAACTGGAACAAAAGATTAACTCAAATAGTTCATGTAAAAAAAATTGACCTCAAAGGGAACTTCTGGCTAGGATTTCTTTTTTTAATCATGAATATTTCAGTTCAGTAAATAGGACTATTAACATTATTGGAAGACATAGTCAGTATATCCGCAGGCTTTGATATTCAAGGACAAACAAGAGCCTGAAACATTAAGGCTTCAGTGTTTATGACATGACCAGGATTATCTAAATTGATGCAGTGATTAAAATGTTTCATCAGGAAACAGTTTATTCAGGGAATCCTGGATGAAATGCTGTGAAATCATTGGTGAACTGTTAAATGATGCATATAAGTAGGAAGATGAAATCCCAGAACTGTGCTTCTTCCCACTTCATCTGTCTTTTAACTTCAGTTCTCATTACAGCTTGAAGAAAAGTATTTTCTTTTTTTTTTTAAATTTTGATATGGTCCAATTTGCCTATTTTTTTCTTTTGCTGCTTCTGCAGCCTTTGTCTTTTTTTTTAAAATTAATTAATTTTTTACTTAATTTTGGCTGCGTTGAGTCTTCGTTGCTGCGTGCGGGCTTTCTCTATTTGCGGCGAGCGGGGGCTACTCTTCCTTGCTGTGCACAGGCTTCTCATTGCAGTGGCTTCTCTTGTTGCAGAGCATGGGCTCTATGCGTGCGGGCTTCAGTAGCTGTGGCACGCGGGCTCAGTAGTTGTGGTGCACGGGCTTAGTTGCTCCGAGGCATGTGGAATCTTCCCGGACCAGGGATTGAACCCATGTCCCCTGCATTGGCAAGTGTATTCTTAACCACTGCGCCACCGGGGAAGTCTCTAGAACATAAGACTTTGAGTATATATTCTTAGAAATAGGTATTCTAAGGACAAAAAGAAAGATAAATTTTAAATTTCATCTAGTGGTCTAATTAGTGAAAAATACTTGGATCACTTTGAAACTATTTTATGGATATTATAGATCAAATGATTATGTTAATGTGTTGGGATCCAAAATGTATTAAATGAGCCCAGGATGCCTTCTACCTGAAAGCAAGGAAGTTATCAGAGACTGTTGGGATCATATCAAAATGACACAAAAGTCAATTTCCTCTAGGCTCCCTCTAGCCAAATACAGAACAATGTAAACATCCAAAAGAAAAATGATTGCAACAAATTGAAACACGTTGAGTGTATAAAATCCATGCACTCATAATGATATGAAAAAGAGAAAGAAAGCTAATTAATTAATTAGCTAATTAATTACATAAATATACAAAAAATTACTGGTCACCATTACAAGTAGCTAGGGCATTGTATGCTCGCTAGGGCTGCCATAACAAAATACTACAGACTAGGTGGCTTCAACAGCAGAAATTTTTTTTCTCACAATTCTGGGAGCTAGAAATCCAAGATCAAGGTGTCAGCAAGGTTGATTTCTTCTGAGGCCTCTCTCCTTGGCTTGCAGAGGCCCACATTCTCCCAGTGTCTTCACATGGCCTTCCCTCTGTGTATATCTGTGTCTGAATTTCCTCTTCTTGTAAGGACACCAGTCTTGTTGTAGTAGGGACCACCCTAATGACTACATTTTATCTTAATTGCCTTTTAAAGACATCTCCAAACACATACTGGGGCTTAGGACTTCAACATATGAATTTGAGGAATGACACAACTTAGTAACAACAGGCACTAAGTCCTTACTTTGATAATTAAAAACTAAAGGAAAAGAGGAACTTCACTGGCAGTCCAGTGGTTAGGATTCCATGCTTCCACTGTAGGAGGTGCGGGTTTGATCCCTGGTCGGGGAACTAGGATCCTGCGTGTCGCACACAGTGCGGCCAAAAAAAAATTTGTTTTTAATTAAAAAATAAAGGAAAAGAATTTATCCTGCCCATCCTGTACAAAATACACTAAATTACCCTAATTGAGGAGGGAAACCCAGAAAATCAATTTAAACAGAGGGACTTCCCTGGTGGCACAGTGGTTAAGAATCCACCTGCCAATGCAGGGGACACAGGTTCGAGCCCTGGTCCGGGAAGATCCCACATGCCTCGGAGCAACTAAGCCCATGCACCACAACTCCTGAGCCCGCGTGCCGCAACTACTGAAGCCCACGTGCCTAGAGCCCATGCTCTGCAACAAGAGAAGCCACTGCAATGAAAAACCCGCGTACCTCAACAAAGAGTAGCCCCCGCTCGCCACAACTAGAGAAAACCCGCACGCAGCAATGAAGACCCAAAGCAGCCAAAAATTAATTAATTAATTAAAAATTAAAAATAAATGTAAACAGAATGATTGAACTAGAAAAACACTATTTTGTGGTATAGGCAGTACTTATCAATGGATGATTAAAACTATTAAGGAGAAAGGTTGGTAGTTCACTTTATAATGATTAAGCTGTTACCACTTGAATCTACCAATCACTAAAAGTAGAACAACCAGATGTTATATGCCTCCTGATGTGACGCAACATAACTTACGTGGCATCGCCTACGAGATATTCTTGCTAAAGAAGCTAAAACTGAATCTAATTGAACCTTTAGTACTGACTTCCAGTTTACAGGAAATACAGTGGATGGGAGGACAAGTTGAATTACACTATGAAGAAGCAATTATCCAAATCCAGAAGATAAGACATTCTACAGGGTAACTGACCTGATTTCGTCAACAAGTCAATGGCATGAGAAAATAAAGGGAAAGATGACTGTTCTAGGTTAAAAGAGACTTAGTCACAACAAAATGGAATGTGTTAACCTTGTTTTAATACTGATTTGAACAAACCAACCATAAAAAGTGTTTTTGAGATAATCAGAAAAATGTGTTCATTATCAATGAGAGATATTAATGAAGTAGTGTTAGCTTTTAGGTGTGATGATATTATAATATGTTTTTTAAGTCCTTATTGTTTAGATATATACAGAAGTATTTAAGGGTGAAATGATAGAGAAACGTCAGACATTTGCTTTTAGAAATACAGAAGAAAAAGGAAAGAGGAAGGAAGAGAGGGAGTGATAAATGATAGATAATGGCAAAATGTTGATAATTGTTGAAACTGCTAGGCCAAAAGTTCTCAAAAGTAGTCCCCAGACCAGCAGTGGTAGCATCATTTGAGAATCTGTTAGAAATGCTAATTTCTAAACTCTGAGGGTAGGGCCCAGCAATTTATAGTTTAACAAACCTTCCAGTTGCTTCTGATGCAACTAAAGTTTGAGAACCACTGTGCTAGACAAAAGGAGGTCTGAGAATTTTAAGTGCTGAATATTTTTCCGTATGTTTGAAAACTGTCATTATAAAAAAAAAAGTTAAAAAAAAACACAAGCATTTGTGGTATATGCAAGAGTCTGAAGGAGAACAAATTGGAACTACCTCCAGGGGTTTGTCATAGCATAAATAACCCTAAGAAGTGAATTACAGGGCATGTGAATTATCTCTCAATAAAGCTGTTTGAAAGAGAAAGTAAGTTAGTGTGTTTTTCTGTGGATCTCCTTGAAGGTGCCTTTCTAAGCCTTGATTTTTTTTTTTTTTTTTTTCTTTCTAAGACAGACAGGCTTCCCTTTCATTCTCTCCTTTAATAAGCATTTATTGAATCTAATGCTGTGCCAGGTACTCTGCTGAGGGATGGGAAGATAAAGATGGATAAAATGCAGTTGCTTTCCTCAGTGGTTCCACAGCATAATGGGGAAAAGAGACAAAGGAATCACAGTGTAATAAGTGAGGGTTAAACTGGGGGTGAGTAAATGCAGTATGGCACCAAGACCTACAATGATGGAGGGCTTACTGGAGTAGGGGACACTTTTGCTGAACTGTAAAGGCTGAGTTGAGATTAATGAGATGGGGAGCAAGTCTCAGAGACATGCAAGAATACCACTCACTCACAAAGTCACAATAAAGAGCTGCCAGTGGCTAGGGCAGAGCAAGGGGTTCATGGTGGCAGTGGACAGAGACAAGACCCTAAAGGAACCAGCCTGCCAGACTTTTCACCACTGTTGTGTCCATCAGTATTTCTGTGAATGTACACAAAATGTAGTAAAATCCCTAGCAACTGGAAAATAATCCTAAGAGCCAGACTATGAAACTGTGAAAGTCTAGAGCATATAAAAGGAAAAATTTGGCCTAAAACCATTGCTCACATTTGTATAGAGCTATACTGCTAAAAAGAATGCTAAGAGACTCCTTTGTATAGAATTGTTAGCTAAATATAACTACCTAATCATTTGTGAATAAATTGAAATGAGCTATCTTGGGAAAGAATAGAAATGTCACTATTCTTTAACCACAGATTCCATCTTAGATATGGGGCTTTGAAGCAGGTATTTCAAGCTCTTTGAAGATTTTTTAGTGTTATTGTTCTAATCCACGTTATTTTTTTAAGTCAAAATCTCAGGAATGTTGTGCCTATCAAATATAACTATCTTCTGTTGCATTTTCTATATATGCCACAAATATTAACTTTAAAGAAAGTGAAATGTAATGAATAGATTTTTGACAGCATTAAACCAATCGAAGAATTCCATAAGTAACAAAATGAAAGATTTTTCCATAGAAATATAATTAAAATTTATTATCAGTATAAGCAAGGAACATATCTCCCTGTTATTTGAATAATACATGCTAAAAGAGGAAATTAAGTTCAATAAAAGTCTGGTAATTGAGACTATGATAAAGCAAAGATTTGGCCTTCTATGCATTAGCATGGTATATAAAATAAGAATTTGCTAGGACTTAATATAAACAAGGTTTCCAGAGTAATATTGTTTAAAATCACCAATCATATTTTTCTCTATGTTAAACCTGAGGTTTGCCCATTAATTATAAAATATTGTTGAGTGTCACAGCATACTAAAAAGAATACAGGCTTTGGAGCCAGATAACCTAGACCTGAATTCTGGTACTACCGCTTACTAGCTATGTCATTTGAACTATCTTATTTGTCTCAGCCTCAGTTTCCTGATCCTACCACCATCTTCCTCACAAAGGTTTTATGAGGTCTAAGGAAAATGGTGTGTACAGCAGCAAGCAGGTTACCTGGCACAAGATGAAAGCATTCTACAGATATTATTAGTTCCCTTCAACTATAGTCTTCTGTACAAACAAAACTTAGTGGCTTAACACAAATATTTAGTATTTCTCACATGTCTGTGGGTTATCTGGGTAGTTCTGCTTTGGGTGGAATTGCTAGGCTAGGCACTGGGATTGCTAGAAGATCCAAAATGGCCTCACTCATTTGGCTGACATTTGGTGCTAGTCAGCCAGAGCTGTTGCTTAGGGCACCTCAGTCCTTCTCTACATGGCCTTTCTCTGTCACTCAGGCATCTCACAGCATGGCGGCTGGGTTCAAAGAGGGAGCATTTCAATAGCAATAGGCAGTGGAAGCTGTCAGTTCTCTTAAGGGCTAGTTCCAGAAGACCTAGAATGTCACTTTGTCTACATCCTACTGGTCAAAGCTAGTCTAGATTCAAGGAAAGGGAAATAAGCTCCATCTCTTAATGTGAATAGTGGCAAGTATACTTGTAGGAGAAGTATTTGTGGGGGACAATCTTTGGAAACTAGCTACTTTAGTCTACCCTCTGGCCACAACAATTCACATCCTTCCAATGTGCAAAATATACTCACTCTTCAGAGCTCCTAAAATCTCGTACTTTTATGGCATCAGGTCAAAGTCCAGGACTTTGTCAGTTAAATAAGGTCCAGGAGCAACTGAAGCTCTTCTAGGGTGGTTTCTTAAGTGCAGCCCTTATTTGCAAAGACCTGTGAACTGAAAATAAAAATTATCTGTCCCACCTGCATCCAGCAATACCATGGTGAAAAAGGGACAGGATAACCACAATAGACACCTCCATTCAAAAAGAGGGGAATAGATATGATCCAGCAATCCCACTCCTAGGCATATATCCAGAGAAAACTCTAATTCAAAAAGATACATGCACCCCAATGTTTATAGCAGCACTACTCACAATAGCCAAGACATGGAAGCAACCTAAGTGTCCATCAACAGATGAATGGATGAAGAAGATGTGGTATATATATATAAAATGGAATATTACTCAGCCATAAAAAAAATGAAATATTGCCATTTGTAGCAACATGGATGGACCTAGAGGTTATCATACTGAGTGAAGTAAGTCAAACAGAGAAAGACAAATATATCACTTACATGTGGAATCTAAAAAAAATAATACAAATCAACTGATTTACAAAAGAGAAACAGATTTGCAGACGTAGAAAACAAACTTATGGTTACCAAAGGGAAAAAGGGAGTAGGGGAGGGATAAATTAGGAGTTTGGAATTAGCAGATACAAACTACTATACATAAAATAGATAATAAGGTCCGACTGTATAGCACAGGGAACTATATTCAATATCCTGTAATTGGGCTTCCCTGGTGGCGCAGTGGTTGAGAGTCTGCCTGCCGATGCAGGGGACGCGGATTCGTGCCCCAGTCCGGGAAGATCCCACATGCCGCGGAGCGGCTGGGCCCGTGGCCCATGGCCGCTGAGCCTGCGCGTCCGGAGCCTGTGCTCCGCAACGGGAGAGGCCGCAACGGTGAGAGGCCCGTGTAACGCAAAAAAAAAAAAAAATCCTGTAATAAACCATAATGGAAAAGAATGTGAAAAAGAATATGTAGGTACATGTGTGTACATATATATTATCTATCTGTCTATATAATTGAATCACTTTGCTGTATACCAGAAACTACCACAATGTTGTAAATCAAATATACTTCAATTAAAAAAAAAATTTTTTAAGGGGTGGGAGGGATAGGAGGTACATAGCAGTCACCAGACCATAGTAATTCTGAAATTAGGCCAAGCACATACTATCATTTCCTCCAACTCCGAGATCAGAGAATGTGCCTTAATTAAGGCCCAGTTCCACGTGCTGGGAGTATCAGATTCTCTAGGCCCTTGGCTCTGCCCTTTGAGTCATTCTTCATTTTCCATAAGAAATGGTCCAGGGACTTCCCTGGTGGTGCAGTAGTTGAGAATCCACCTGCCAATGCAGGAGATACGAGTACAATCCCTGGTCCAGGAAGATCCCACATGCTGTGGAACAGCTAAGCCCATGCACCACAACTACTGAGCCTGCGCTCTAAAGCCCTCGAGCCACAACTACTGAGCCCATGTGCCGCAACAACTGAAGCCCACGTGGTCTAGCGCCCGTGTGCCTCAACTACTGAGCCCATGTGCTGCAGCTGCTGAAGCCCGCACACCTAGAGCCCATGTTCTGCAACAAGAGAAACCACTGCAATGAGAAGCCCGTGCACCGCAACGAAGAGTAGCCCCTACGCGCCACAACTAGAGAAAGCCTGTGCGTAGTAATGAAGAGCCAATGCAGCCAAAAAAAAAAAAAAAAAAAAAAAAAAGAAATGGTCCATGTTTGCAACTGAGTAGCAGTCTCTGCTTGCTTCTTGTCCAGAGGAAGTTGTGGGCTCAGAGGCCTCTTTTGTTTTTACACTATCTCTGTCCCTTCAGGCCAAGCTTATATAATTCCTTTTTTAAAATCTTTAAGGGCTTCCAGTGTATCAAATTTTAATCCACTCTATTCGATAAAAGCCACACCCTCAAATCTCTGTGAGACAGGCCCCCTCTATCTTGGATTTAGAGTCAGGTGCTATGGGACAATGCCTTTAAGATTCTCAGGGGTCCTTTTGTCTAGCAAAGAAAATCCAAGAGGTGTGCACTTAAAATTCTTAGAAGCCCTATCATCTAGCTGGCAGCACCTCGGATTTGATTCTTGCCGGCAAAGTCCTGGCTGGGACTCTATATTCCTGTTTCATCATATGCAGCTTAGAGAAACCAACTGGTACTTGCAATATTCTTCCTGTAAATCTCCTTAGCCATATTGACAAATTCATGAGGTATGTTTTCTATCTTGTATTGACGTATTACTACAGTCAACAGGGTTGCCAGACTTTCCACCACTACTTAACAGGGGTTGCCTTTTCTCCAGTATCCAATAACATTGTTATCACCCTCCTTCCAACTTCATTTACAGTCTCCTCAAAGCCCTTCTGGCCTCTGCCCTCCAGCTGGTCCCAAAGCCAATGCCACATGTTTTTAGCTTTTTATTACCATAGCACCTCACTTCCAGATTCCAATTTCTGTCGTAGTTTTCTATTGTTATATTAAAAAAAAAAAAAAAAACAGCCCCAAACTTAGTGACTTCAAATGACTGCAGTCATAGTGATTGGATCTATAACATACACATGCTTCTTTACTCACATGTTTGGTCCCTCAGTGCTCTTCCTGTGGCCTCTGTCTCCACATGATATCTCATCCTCCAGGGTCACCATATGAGGCAGACATCTCTCCAGCAAGATAGTCTGAACTTCTTACATGATGGCTCAGGGTTCCAAGGTGCAGGAGGTGAAGTGCCAGCTCTCTTAACCTGCACACTTGGAAGTCCTGGAAAGCCACTTCTGTTGTGTTCTGCTGGGCAGAGCAAGCCACAAGACCAGCGCAGATGGAAGGGGAGTGGAAATAAACTCCATGTTATTAACTGAATGTTTGCATCCCCCTAAAAATTCATATGTTGAAATCTAGTCCACAGTGTGATGGTATTAGGAGGTGGGGCCTCTGGGAGGTAACTAGGTTATGAGGATGGAGCCCTCCTTAATGAGTTTAGTGCTCTTCTAAGAGGCCAGAGAGCTAGCTCTCTCTTCCTGCCCTGTGGGGAGGATACCACATGAAGTCAGCCATCTACAACATGGAAGAGGGCTCTCACCAGGACCCAACCATGCTGCCACCCTGATCTCAGGACTTCCTGCCTCCAGAACTATGAGAGATAAGTTAGTTTGTGCAGTTTTGCTATGGCAGCCCGATCTGACTAAGAAATGACTAAGCTAAGAAGTGACTATGCTTCACTTCTAAAGATGAGGAACAAAATGTGCATTCAGGGAGGGGAGGAACTGTTGGGGCTCAATTTTAGCCCCCAATTTTATCACAACGGTTAAGTCTAGCGCTGCCTTGTTTAGAGTAAATTGCAGGAAGTCTGGGTTCTGACTCCTTATATGTTAGTGCATGTACGTGTGGAGGTAGATCTCTGACTAGAATAAGCGCTGCCACTCTCACCCTCAAACCCTGATTCAGGTCATCGGGGAATGTTATGCCAGACATTAGAAGATTGCCGAGTTCCCCCTCCCTTTTTCTCTTTCCTTTCTTCCCTCTTTTTCTTTCTTTTTTCTCTTTCCTGTTTTTTTTTTTTCTTAAAGAGGCCATGATCTTGGTAAAGAAGTTAATCTTGCTTCTAAGTCAAATTAATGATATTTCCTTTGACTCAATCACCTTTTCTTGAACTATAAAATGCTATTTCAATCAATTACTATTTGACTGGTTTTCCCAAAGCAGTATAAGAGAGTGTGTCAAGTAGTATATTACTTATTACTGGTAGATTCCACTCCTGGCTGTTTGACTTACAGACTAGAGACTCAGACTCACCACTAAGACTTCAGTATGTGTAATGAGACTTTTAAACAATGGGCATAAATAAGAAATGTTCAATGCATGTAGAAATCTTAAATTCAAACAAAAAGGAAATAAGACCAAATGATTAAAAGATTAAGTTTGACTCTGTTTTTTAAAATCTTAGATAAGATAACTTCATAGCTTAAGGGTGATAGACAAGTATAGCAAGGCAAAATAAACTAGCCATGGGGCAGAAAATTGTAGTAAATGGTTTATTTGTATGTAGCATGTCCACTGTGTCACATAGACCTTACTTTAGTCTCCAGTGGCTTTATTCACTTTATTTTTTTGTTGAGATATAATTCACATACCATAAAATTCACCTTTTTAAGATGTACAACTCAGTGTTTTTCAGTATATTCACAATGTACAACTATTACCACAATCTAATTCTAGAATATTTTCATCACCCCCGAAAGAAACCCTATACCCATTAGCATATACCCATTGGCTCTTTGTGTCTGGCTTCTTTCTTAGCAGTACCATATATCAGTAATTCATTACTTTTTATGGTCAAATGGTATATAATTATACAGATAATACCACATTTTATTTATTCATACGTCAGTTAATAGACAATTGGGTTTTCACTTCTTGATTATTATGAATAATACTATGAACATTTGTGTACAGCTTTATTCACTTTAAAGATTCCTATAGAATATCCTAAATGAACAAGATTAATGCTTTTTCATTTTTTAGTTTTTATTTTAATATAGAGAGTTTGGAAAAGAAAGCTGTCTAAAAGAAAACTGATTTCTGGAGGGAGAAATTAGGGCAAATAATGAATAGTTAGATAAAGTGCAGAGTGTGAAGTTAGAAATTACAGGTCCACTTTACTAATCAAACTCATAACCCCAGGAGGATGACAAGAACATAAAAGAGAATTCAAGCTGTTTTTCAAGGGTAGGGGGGATTTATATAACAAAACTTAAATAAAAGTTCTCTGGTTTCAAGATTTACGGGAACTATAAACCAAATAAAATTGCCTTATTATGAAGATTTAGGCAAAGAATTCTTTCTAGCTAGTTATTTAACATCGAAAAAGGCAGAGTGCTTACCTCTCCTGTCCTGTTTCTTGTTTTGAGGATGTTTTTTGTTTTTACATATAATTAATGGTCCCCAGATGTACTTGTTTCTCTATCTTTTCACTTTCATCTTCCTTAGCGAACAGAGGTTTCCAATATTCCCCAAGCCCAAAGTTTAAAAAAGACCAAACAACAGAGCCATGTTGACAGCATTTTTAGGAAATTTTCCTTTTGGGTCTAATATCAAACTCTCCTGTGTAATCTCAGCACACGTCTCCACTCATTAACACTGACTTCAGGACCCTGTCGCTACCTAAAGCTTCTCTTTCCCCTGAAACTTTTCAGTAGAAACCTCTTTGTTTTCACCACCGCTTCCTTTCCACCTGCACTTCACGTGTCCTCTCTTTACCTCAAAGTCCTAAGTTGTCAGACTTCTAGCCTCTCCCGGTTCCTTTTCTCTCCCCTGGCCTGGATCCCAAAATATCAGCCACTCTCTCACCAGCCCCCCCCAGTTCCCTCAGCCTGGGACTTTGGCCTCATCAACTCTCTCAGCCATCCAAACAGAAATCCACCTCATTCAATTTCTCTGTTCCAGGACTATTATCCTCCGGCCCCTCCACCCTCCTGTGAAAGCCATGCACTCCACTGAGTATAGCTCAGAAATTATTTTATTCCCTTTCTATTCACGGTGGTCACTCCAAATCTTTATTATTCTCCTCAAGTCCCAGACTTTATCCACCATCCTCTTAACAGAAGCAGAAACAAAAGCAAAAACAGAGGCATCAGGCAGGGACTCCTTTAATGCCCCTCCATCTGTTAAGCTCTCTGAATCTTTCCTCATCCTTACATCTTTCTTCTTTTCTGCACTGACTGCCTTCTCTGTGCCTTTTGTGCCCTTGGCTTCCTTCAAGACCTCATCCTGTCCACTTTCTCATAACAGCTTCGGGTTCTTCCACACCATCTCCTCCCCTGCAGTCTCTACATAGAACCCTGAAAACCTCCTTCCAGCTTTCTCATCTCTCTGGATTCACCCTTAACTTCCTAATTAGTTTCCTTACCTTCAAACACTTTCCCTCTTTACAATCCAATCCCCAGTGCAGACAGAGCATCCACAAACACAAATATGGTTGTGCCATTTCCATAATCTAAAATTTTTGGGCTTCCCCGGTGGCGCAGTGGTTAAGAACCCACCTGCCAATGCAGGGGACACGGGTTCGATCCCTGGTCCGGTAAGATCCCACATGCCAGGAGCAACTAAGCCTGTGCGCCACAACTACTGGGCCTGCACTCTAGAGCCCGCGAGCCACAACTACTGAGCCTGTGTGCAACAACTCCTGAAGCCCATGCACCTAGAGCCCATGCTCCACAACAAGAGAAACCACTGCAATGAGAAGCCCGCGCACCGCAACGAAGAGTAGCCCCGGCTCGCCGCAACTAGAGAAAGCCCGCGCACAGCAACAAAGAGCCAATGCAACCAAAAATAAATAATAAATAAATAAATTTTTAAAAAATAAAATAAAATAAAATTTTCCATGGCTTCTCATAGTCTCCAGGATAAAATCCAAACTCCACAGCCTGGTAGACAAGACCCTTCATCCTGTGAGCCCCATCTACCTCTCCAGTTGCATCTCTCCCCACTCCCCAAAGAGCACGTTACACATCTGCTACAGCAAACACCCAGTCATCCTCATATACTTTTCATGTCTTCATGTCCCTGCCTAGATTACTCTCTGTTATGGGATGAATGTGTCCTTCCTCCCAAATTCATGTGTTGAAGTCCTAACCTCTAGTACCTCACTCAGAACTGACTCTTTGGAGACAGGGCCTTTAAAGAGGTAATTAAGGTAAACTGAGATCAGATGGGTGCTCCCTAATCCAAAATGACTGGTGTCCATGTAAGAAGAAGAGATTAGGACACAGACAAACAGGGAAGGCCATACGAAGACACAGAAAGATGGCCACCTACAACCCAAGGAGAGAGACCCTTGGAAAAAAACCAACCCTGCTGATATCTTAATCTTGGACTTCTAGCCTCCAGAACTGTGAAGAAATTAATTTCTGTTGTTTAAGCCACCCAGTCTGTGGTACTTTGTTATCACAGCCCAAACAAACTAATATACTTCCTATGTACTCTTCCAGAATCTCCTTCTAAATACCTACTATTTAGGCCACCTACTGCCTCCTTCTAACTTTGTGAATCCTATCTCTTCTCTAAGACACTTTTCTTATTAGCACACAGCCCCTCCTACCTTGAGGTCCATTCCTCCAGGGAGTCCTGAGCTACCTACAGGCTCCATTACATTGTCACCCTCATCAGTCGTCAAGGTTCTGTATGCCTCAGTTGCTTCTTTAACGCAGAAATAGTGAGAGTAGCATCTATATTACCGTGTGATCAAACTCTAGACACGAAATATTAGGAACAGATATTTCTTTTCAGAGACACCAGTAGCCTTAGAAACCATCATAATTTCACATCCATATGAAAATTTCTCAGTATCTTCTAGTAGACCAACAACCTGACGTGATCTGAAAGTATATTGTGTCACACGGATGTTTGTTCAAGAAGTTTCTGTGTATTTTAGAGATTCTTGCCATGTACAGTTAATGACATTTAATAATTTTTAACATTGAGCTTTTAAGATCTTACCTGTAGTATTTATGCCACCTAAAAGTGTGTTTTAAAGCATGGGGGTAAAGGATATGGGGGCATTTTACGTAAGGAAACAGGTAGTTGTAGAGTGTTACTTTTTAAAGACACCCCCAAAAAAGAGTAATCCTTGAAGATGTGAAATAGGTTACAACCTTTGCCAGACCAGCTGGAGTTCTTACAAGACTCAAAAGGCATCTTCCTTTCAAGATGGCACTTTCTGCAGTAACGATGGAGACAGAATCTGGCTGCATGCTATCCGAGGTCAAAGGAGTAGAGAGAAAGGAGCAATGACATGTGTCTATATCCTCACTCATTAGAGCCAGGAAGAGCATCTTAGGCAGGCAGACAACAAAAGAGACTACAGGAAGATCACCTCTATCATGATGAAGGCACTGGGAGAACTGTGTGCTTGCCATATAGTTTGAGGTTGGAGTCATCTCAGTAAGGCTTGCTTCAAGCACTTTTCAGGGTTATTGTATGACTATCCAGCTTTATTATGACTCAAGTCTAACATTTTAAAGGAAACGAAATTGTGGTAAACACTTCAGGTGCAGAATTTAAGGGCGGAAATTGTATTCTGTACGTAGAAGATAACACCTCCAAAAATCTAGTCTGAAAAAACAAACACAAAAAGACAGCCCAGGGAATTATGGAGGAAGAGTCGCCACAGACAGTATAATGCACGGAAGACTCCATAGTCTCATTTTCATTGCTGCCAGATGCTCTGCAGCAATAAAGGAAGATAGTCCCATTTCTTGGCTGGTACCTTCCTCACTGATTGCTTAAGTCACTATTCTTAACTTCTAGAAAAAATCACAGTCAAAATCTAATCTGGTCCAGTTTGCAGTAGCTCTATTTCCTTGTCTGTTTCCAACTTTTCCTTATCCATCTTCCATCCTTTATAGACAGTGACTTAAGTAATAGGAGAACTCATTGGCCAAGAAATGGAACAGCCTCCCAGGGCTTTTTTCCAGTGATGGGAATGAAATTGTAGGACAGTGCTCCTTCCTGCTCTGGGGTTATCAGTGTCAGATTCCTCTCTTTCCCACCGTTTCTGGCTCTTACTCACCATCAAAAGGTGTCTTATCTCAGGTGCACTGAAGTCCCACTTTAACCCCTAATTGCTAGAGGCATAGTAGCTAATTTTTAGGTGTGAGGGAAGGAAGGCTATATAGGGCAAAGTTACCAAACAATGGTACTACCTACCAACTTTTCACGTCATCTTACATTCTGCACATTTTCGCGTTATACTGTGTCTGTGGAAAAGATCCTCGGCTCCAAACCTGAGTTTAAAGTTTAACTTTGCTTCTTCACTCTTCCATTGTACTAAGCACCCTAATTGCTGCCTTGCTGTAGGTTCCTGGTGGTTAAGAACAGCAGTCTCACATCTGCACTACTCATTCTGTTATTATGCCATTCAGACGAGGTGATGTATGTGAAAGGTCTCTGTGAACTCTAAATCATATTGGAAATATTAATAGTCATTTTTATTGTCATTGTTCTAACATTTTGAATATACTGGGGAAAAGTGCGCTGCAATTCATTCCTTTCTTCACTCATTCAACAAACTGTTGACTTAGAGATGGAGAGGTAAATAAATAAATAAATATACACATATACACACACACACACACACACACACACACACACACATATACCATTTCTTCACTTTTACTTTGTCCAAAAAAGCTGTTTAAATACTTTAAATAATTTATCTCATTTAATTCTCACAAAAACTCTTTAAGGTAGGCTATGAGGTAGGTATTATTATCCGTATTTGCGTAGGAGGAACTTTTGGCTTCTATACATGTATAGCTCAAAATCTCATAACTTTTAAGTGGTAGAACTGGTTCTTAGCCCAGGCTTTAAAAAGGTAATTTATTTTTATTGTGGTAAAATATATACAACCTAAAATTTACCATTTTAAGTGCACAATTCAGTGGCATTAAGTACATTCACATTGTTCTGCAACCATCACCACTGTTGATCACTAGGACTTTTTCATCTTTCCAAACTGCAACTTTTTAGCACCGACTCCCCATTTCCCCTTCCTCCCATCTCCTAGTAACCACTATTCTACTTTTTGTCTCTGAGAATTTGACTATTCTAGGTACTTCATGTAAGTAGTATCATATAATACTTGTCCTTTTATGTCTGGCTTATTTCACATAGCATGTTTTCAAAATTCATCCATGTTGTAGCATGTATCAGAATTTCATTCTTTTTTTTTAAATTTTATTTATTTATTTATTTTTGGCTGCGTTGGGTTTTCGTTGCTGCACACAGGCTTTCTCTGGTTGCGGCGAGCGGGGGCTACTCTTCAATGCGGTGCGCGAGCTTCTCATTGTGTTGGCTTCTCTTTGTTGCAGAGCACGGGCTCTAGGCACGCGGGCTTCAGTAGTTGTGGCATGCGGGCTTAGTAGTTGTAGCTCGCAGGCTCTAGAGCGCAGGGTCAGTAGTGACGCACAGGCTTAGTTGCTCCGTGGCATGTGGGATCTTCCCGGACCAGGGCTTGAACCCGTGTCCCCTGCATTGGCAGGCAGATTCTTAACGACTGCGCCACCCGGGAAGTACCGAATTTCATTTTTTTTAAGGCTGAACAATATGCCTTCGAATGTATACCATATTTTGTTTATCCATGCATTGCTTGATGGACATTTAGCTCACGTCTTTTGAATGACAAGCATCTTAACCACTAAACCAAGCCCGATTTTTATTTTAATAGCTATTACGTTGTCAAAATATACTAAAAGCTAAACTGTTGCCCTTAAGATTTTACTCTGGGTGATTCTAGGAATCATTTAATTTCCCTAGCATAATTAGACATTAATAGATTTCTTGCCTAATGTAATAGTACCAACTCAGATTATCAAGGATGATAGAAAAAGATATCTGCATGAATTGTGTCATTCTAAAATTAGAATTTATTTTGAAGAATTACTTTTCTCATTTCAAAATTAAAAATCTATTCTTTAAAAACACTGATAAGAGGGAAAAAAATCTATTCTTTTAGCAAAAATGACGGTTCTGATCACCAATTCTAATCCAGTATAGTAAGAAACTTTTTAAGTTTAAAGGAAAATAATCCAATGGCAGTATCTTAACTTAGCCTGGTGTGAATTTACCAGAGCAGAGGGTTGCTTTCTTGTTGTGTTTATCTATCCATAGGAGATCCTAACACAGATGGTATTCCACTTATGATTTGGGAGACATCTAACAACATCATCTGAAAAGTTATACACTGGTTTTTCAGAAATAAATCTTAATGTTTTTTAAACAGCTAGATGGAGGTATAAATGACATACAATGAATTATGTATACTTAAAGTGTACAACTTGACAAGCTTTGACATATGTATCTATCCGTTCACTGTCATGCATGTGGATATCCAAACATCCCAGCACCATTTTTTGGAAAGATTATCCTTTTTCCACTGAATTACCTGTATACCTTTGTCAAAATATCATTTGTTCATATACATGTGGCCTATTTCAGGGCTCTCTATTCTTTTTCATTGATCTGTTTGTCTATCTTTGTGCCAATATACTGTCTTGGTTACTGAAGCTTTACAAAGTCTTAAAACCAGATAGAGGGGACTTCCCTGGTGGAGCAGTGGTTAAGAACCCACCTGCCAATGCAGGGGACACAGGTTCGAGCCCTGGTCCAGGAAGATCCCGCATGCCGCAGAGCAACTAAGCCCGTGTGCCACAACTACTGAGCCTGCACTCTAGAGCCCGAGAGCCACAACAAGAGAAGTCACCGCAATGAGAAGCACCACAACAAAGAGTAGCCCCCCGCTCACCGCAGCTAGAGAAAGCCTTCGCACAGGAATGCAGCCAAAAATAAACAATAAATAAAATAAATAAATTTTTTTAAAAACAACCAGATAGAGTTAGTCCTCCAAATTTGTTCTTCTTTTTCAGTTCTTTTGGTTATGTTAAATCCTTTGCATTTCCATATGAATTTTAGAATCAGTTTGTCAATTTCTATAAAACAGCCTGCTGAGTTTTTTATTGGGATTGCATTGAATGTATAGATCAATTTGGGGAGAACAGATGTCTTAACAATATTGAGTCTTCGACCCCATGAACAAAATATAGCTCTCCTTTTATTTAGACCTTCTTTCATCTCTCTCAGCAATGTTATGTAGTTTTTAGTGTACAGGTCCCGTGCATCTTTAATCAGAAAATTATTTCATATTTTCAGTGCTATTGTAAATGTTCTTTTCTTAAGAAATGGGGTCTTTAGACTGTATTAATTCATCTTTAACTATAGAATATTTGCATATACTAGAATATGGCTGTCTGTTTCGAGTATACAAATGTTTTAATGTAAAGAATCTGTAAAACTTACCATACTTCCAGTTCTGTTTCTTATTGACTAGGAGTAGAATAAGTAGTATTTGTGGAAAGACTTCATCCAAATAGCTAAGCATTTCAGTCCTTATTTATGGTTATTCCTTCCCAGCTACAAAGAAAACATGCTTCTCTCTCTAACTTTCTAATTAGGAAACCCATGAAAAATATATATATTCAAGTTGCAATTTTGGAGCCAAGTTCTATTTTTCTAGTGAAAGAAAACATTTGCAGCTTTCTGCCATGATCCTGGAAGGTGCTTAACAAATATTTGTTTTGAAGGAATGAATAGTTAGCATATGGGGCACAGAGGCTCTCTGGGAAGATGCTTTCTGCAGTTGAAGGAGTCAGGATCTTTCATCTAAGCTCTGCCTGCGTTTTATAATTTCACTCAACTTGTTTGTACTCACTACTTTGTATTTATTTCAAAGAACTTTTACAATGTGACCTTTGAGGATGCTTAAATGTGGATGGATGGGAAGGAGCCAGTAGAGGTGTGTTGGTTAAAGTTGAGAACAGGAAAAAGCAGTCATAGTATAAGTGAATTCTTTGAAAGATCAGAAGAGAATAGCGTCCAGGGCACAGACAGAGGGTTGGCTTTACACGGGAGCAGGGTAGGTGCCTCTTCCTCTGAAACCGGAGGAATAAAGGTTACAGTGTAGGCTGAAGGGGTGTTGCCAAGACATTGAGGGAGTTGGGTGTGATGGCACCCACTTCCTCTGAGAGTGAGAGGTGGAGCAGTAAGAAAGGAGAACAGGAAGGTGTAGTAGGAGGGTCCCAGTAAAGAATCATATTCTAGATCATCTCCTATTAATGATAACTATATATTTAGGCTACAAAATTATTCCTTTTCTACCCTCCCCTCAACAATCACACCCCAAAACTTTGCCAAACCCTTTCCAAACCCTTGCTAGTGCCACTGAGGACCCAGTGATGTTAGAGACCATGAATAAATGAATGAAAAACTCATCTTTTAAGAAAAAAAATTGTATGTATATAAGCATTGTGATTTTTCTGATGATTTCCAGTTATGTTGTAAGATCATAAGAATTAAGTATTAGGAATCATTTTTGTTCCTATGATTTTAAGCACAAACCAATATAATAACTCCATTAGTAGGGGCTTCCCTGGTGGCGCAGTGGTTGCGCGTCCGCCTGCCGATACAGGGGAACCGGGTTCGC
>NC_041215.1:79556188-79560803 GCF_002837175.3 Physeter macrocephalus
GCGGAGCGGCGGGGCCCGTGAGCCATGGCCGCTGAGCCTGCGCGTCCGGAGCCTGTGCTCCGCAACGGGAGAAGCCACAACAGAGGGAAGCCCGCATACCGCAAAAAAAAAAAAAAAAAAAAAAAAAAAAATTTCAGTATTACCTTCTATCAAATCTTTAGCACTTTGAAACTCAAAGGTGAGAAACAGTTTCATTATCTAGACTCTCCTCTACCAGTGATAAGTAGTTGATAACCACTGATGTCAGCCATAAAATTACTCTTATTTCATCTATTCTAAGATGCATATTTTTTCACATTTTAATAGCTCAGAAATCAAAGGGTATCTTACAATTGAAGACATCTTCCAGTTATAATTGGAAGTATTTTTTTAATACACCAAACATAGGTGCCCCTTATGACCGATAGCATCATAGATTCCATGAAATACACCTTTTTAAAAAAAATTAATTAATTAATTAATTAATTATTTTTGGCTGCATTGGGTCTTTGTTGCGGTGCACGGGCTTCTCGTTGCGGAGCACGGGCTCTAGGCGCACAGGCTTCAGTAGTTGTGGCTTGCAGGCTTAGTTGCTCCGCAGCATGTGGGATCTTCCCGGACCAGGGCTCGAACCCATGTCCCCTGCATTGGCAGGTGAGTTCTTAACCACTCCGCCACCAGGGAAGCCCCATGAAATAGAACTTTTTTCTCTCCACTCCCTTACTCCTTTCTAAGACTGACAGGAAAAAAAATAATAAAAGGTTTGATGCAGTCACTCTTTTTGAGGGACTGATGGTTAAGAATTTTACCTATCCCCAAAGTATTTATGTTTAAAAAGAGATGGTTGAGATAAGAGAATGACTCTATCTTATCCTGTGAGACTAAAGGAGATTTCTGTTGGGGAAAGGCCTTTGGGGACCCTCAGATCTACATGTTGGCAACTCTCTGCTCCTCTGAGATGGTTCTGTCTTTACCTCCTAAAAATTAGATAAACTTGTGAGCAAAATGAGGCCTAGGTTTTTGCCTATAGAATAAATAAATTCAACTCCAAAATTCCTTGGGGAGTACAAGTATCCCACCCAAACAAATCTTTTAAAGGGTCTGGTTTGGGGAATTGTTGGTCTCCAAAAATACCTTCTCATCAGGGTACACCATCTCCTTCTCTTTCCAGAAACTCCACTACAGTCTTTGGGTAGTATTTTTTAAATAATAATGTAATAATTTTTAAAAAGGAACAACATGCCCAGAGAGTCTTATTTAAAAGATGTGCATTTTCTGAAGGAAAAGGATAAAAGCTTGAAGCAATATTTCTATAGTATGCTCTAGCCAACTGCATCAGAATCAGCTGGGACGCTAGCTAAAATATAGATTCATAGGTCCATTTTAGGGAATGAGCCACAGAAAATAGCATTTTTAACAGGCTGATTCATACCCGTATGGAAATTAGCAGTCTTAGACCTCTTTAGAGAAGCTTATTATCTTACAAGAAGTTTTGTCTGGCAAACAGAGCCTGGCACATAATTACCATAAGTAAATGGCAGGGGCTTGTATTAATTATCGATTGCCATATAGAAAATCACCCCCAGGGAGTTCCCTGGTGGCCTAGTGGTTAGGATTCCAGACTTTCACTGCCATGACCCAGGTTCAATCCCTGGTTGGGGAGCTGAGATCCCACAAGCCGCATGACATGGCCAAAAAAAAAATCACCCCAAAATTTAGCAGCTTAAACAATGAACATTTATTACCTCACAGTTTCTGTGGGTCAGGAATTTGGAAGAGGTTTAGCTGAGGGAGTCTGGCTCAGGGACTCTCACGAAGTTGCATTCAAGACAGGGTTGCATTCTAGACGGCCCTGGCTACAGCCATCTGAAGGCCGACTGGGACAAGAGGATGGCTCACCCGCATGGTTCTTGACAGTGACCTCCATTTACTCCTGTTGGCTGCTGTTTGGAAGGCTCAGTTTCTCAACCAGTCAGCCTCTCCATAGGATTGTTTGAATGCCCTCTTGAGATTACCTCATGAGATGGCCCGTGCTTTCCCCTGAGTGAATGATTCAAGAGAGAGCAAGGAGGAAAACTTCATGCCTTTTATGGCCTAGTCTCCAACATCATGCCCCATTATTTTCATCATATTCTATTTGTCACTAAGTCCAGCCTAGTATCAAGGAGAGGAGAATTAAGCACCAGCTCTTGAAGGGAAGAATACCAAAGAATCTGTGGACATGTCTTTAAATTACTACAGTGCTAATATTTCTTTATGGTAGTACAGAGAGCAGATCTGTGTGAAAGGGCGCCTTGGTTTAACTTCCCCAGAAATGCCCACAACTTCCCACCCATTTTTTAGGGGGAGACTGGCAAAGAACCCAACCCTACAGAGGCAGTTTTATGCCAGACATGACTTGCTTTTCTAATTGTGGATGGGAAATGAACCCCCCCTATACTCTTTCTTCCCCTGCAAACAGGCTTTGGCTCAGCTAGTGGTTAAAATAGCTCAACAACCTGCAATCATAAATGTTATAGAGCTATAGGAAGAGTGAAAAAGCTTGAAGTGGGTGTTATTTTCTCCCTCTGTGGTACCACATAGCAATGGAAATGCCAAGTGGAATTGCCACAGCTACGCTGAGACATAGCCCCTGGACCTGTCCATCTGGAGGACAGCACTCCATAAAACCAACAGGGATATGATAATTGACAACTTGCCTTTTAATAACAAATCCTTCATTTTATAAAAATGTGGACTGTAACATTCCTTTAAGTAACCAGCGCTATTAACACACTTAAACTATTTATTTTAAAATTTGATCTACAGGGATGCATGAGACCTCTGCAGAACTCTAGAAGCCTGTCAAAGTTATACAGCGTCCAAAAGCATTTAATTTACAACCAGCAAGTGGTTTAAGCAGTGGAAGCATTGGGCTGATTCCAGGGCTGCCTTAGCTAACAATTTGAAGGGAAATTGAGTACATTACAAGACAGAATCAAATTCTGATCTTTCTTTGAATGTCTATTGTCTATTTTATCAAAGACATTCGATATTGACACAGTGCAGGCTATTGAGTCTCAATAAAATCTATTCTTCACTTTCTTTTACCTCATCTGCAGACTGTTGACATTTTCTTTTATTTCACCACTGATGTTTTTCTTTTACATTGGAGATTTTAGCACTGATGTTGTAATTGCTTATCACACAGCTGGCCCTGTTATGATGTTCTTGTGAATGTCCCTTCATTTTCCTGATGGTCCTGTGATCCAATCTACAATCCATTTAAAAACAAAACATTCATGTGCCATTTTATGCTGTGGCTCTTTTGGAGTTCTATTTCAGCTTCATTAATATTGATGCTGTCTGTCTCCTTGCTTATTTCAGAAGATTCTGAAATTAATCTTCAGAATTTGCTGTGATTTGTTGCTGTTTGGTACATCAGCCCCAGTACAGCTTGTCTCTCGTTAATTTTGTTTTTCTTTATTTTTACGCCTCTGCTATGACTGTTCTCCTACTTGTACTACTGGTGTGTGTCAGGTCCTTTATGGAATCCTGGTTTCGCCTCTGCCTTTCACTGTGATTTTCCATCATTAGGGACCTCTTGAATAAAAATGTAGCCCTTGTTTCTGACAGAGTCCATGTTCCTTTTCTTTTCTTTCTGTGTGATTTTCCATCATTATGGTTCTTAAATTTCTTGAATAATGATATATACTATGAACAAATGGACAGAGCAGTAATGCCTTCATCGGTGTTTCTAAAATGTACCTGCAGCTTTTAGAGCACACAGTGCCACAGCAGAATCTGTACTATGTAAGTAAAAGAATTTTTAAAATAGATTTTGTGGTCTGTTGGTGACAATGCTATGTTGCATTAGTAATTCACATTCTTGCTTACAGCATCTGCTTGTTAGAATGGCAGTTCCACAGAAGCCAGGTTGGAGAATGGCTTAGGTCTGAATGTCTTTGAGGAATATAGGTGCATTGCTATATCTGCTTTTTTTTTCGCATAAATTTTCAAAGGAAGTCAGTATTTCCTTGATCAGGAATGCTAAGTTGGAAATTGCACTAATTTCAAAAATGAGGTAGATGAAGCCAAACTTTACTCATCTGAGTTATTTTTGTCTGCCAGGATGAGTAATTTCATTGACCATTTCTGAATAAAATAGCTCCATACTTCTCATTACAAATAGGCAAGGGAGCATTATAGGTGATAGGAGAACAGAATTTAAATTTAACAACTACAGTTGACTAAAGCCAAGTCAATAAATGCCAAGAAATAAGAGAGTAAAGCTAAAAACATTGGCTGTCTAATCATTGCTGTAAAATGATGGAGAGGGAGTAATGCTAAAATAATATAACAAAATATACTGTTCACTATTGGTTAAAAACTATCCTTGCTTCAGAATACCAGTTACCAACTGAAGAATTCAAAATCAACAAGCAGTTTGATCTTTGAAAATGCCCTATAAGAAACTCCAAGGGCTTTCCTGGTGACACAGTGGTTAAGAATCTGCCTGCCAATTCAGGGGACACAGGTTCAAGCCCTGGTCCAGGAAGATCCCACATGCCGCGGAGCAGCTAAGCCCGTGCGCCACAACTACTGAGCCTGCGCTCTAGAGCCCACGGGCCACAACTACTGAGCCCACGTGCTACAA
>NC_041215.1:79561193-79562025 GCF_002837175.3 Physeter macrocephalus
ACAACTACTGAAGTCCGTGTGCCTAGAGCCTGTGCTCTGCAACAAGAGAAGCCACTGCAATGAGAAGCCTGCGCACTGCAACGAAGAGTAGCCCCAGCTCGCCACAACAAGAGAAAGCCTGCGTGCAGCAACAAAGACCCAATGCAGCTAAAAATAAATAAATAAAATAAATTTATTTTAAAAAAAGAAACTACCAAAACCTATAGACAGCTGATATTTCAGAGAATTTTACAACTTTATGATGCACAAATGATTTCAAAGTTAAGCAAAAGAAATCTGGTGGTTTTCTTTAGATGAAAACCACTGTAACTTGGACATAAACCTAGAAATCAGAAATTTTGAGTTCTCAGTTTATTGTTAATACATTTCATTAGAATTATATCAGTTCCTTTATCAATACTTTCCATATTTTAAAATAGAAGGAAAAATGCCTAGAAAATGGAATAGAAATCCACATGCAAAATCCACATGAAGTTGGACCTCTATCTCACATGATATTCAAAAATTAATTTAAGATGGATCAGAAAAAACTAAAAATAGAACTACCATACAACCCAGCAATCCCACTACTGGGCATATACCCTGAGAAAAACATAATTCAAAAAGAGTCATGGGCTTCCCTGGTGGCTCAGTGGTTGAGAGTCCGCCTGCAGATGCAGGGGACATGGGTTCGTGCCCCGGTCCGGGAAGATCCCACATGCCGCGGAGCAGCTGGGCCCGTGAGCCATGGCCACTGAGCCTGTGCGTCCGGAGCCTGTGCTCCGCAACGGGAGAGGCCACAACAGTGAGAGGCCCGCGTACCACCAAAAAAAAAAAAAAAAAAAAAAAAAAG
>NC_041215.1:79562060-79571235 GCF_002837175.3 Physeter macrocephalus
TGAAGAACCTAGGGGCAGGACAGGAATAAAGGTGCAGACGTAGAGAATGGACTTGAGGACATGGGGAGGGAGAAGGGTAAGTTGGGACAAAGTGAGAGAGTGGCATTGACATATATACACTACCAAATGTAAAATAATAGCTAGTGGGAAGCAGCCACATAGCACAGGGAGACCAACTCTGTGCTTTGTGTCCACCTAGAGGGGTGGGATAGGTATGGTGGGAGGGAGACGCAAGAGGGAGGAGATATGGGGATATATGTACATGTATAGCTGATTCACTTTGTTGTAAAGCAGAAACGAACACACCATCGTGAAGCAATAATACTCCAATAAAGATGTTAAAAAAAAAAAGATGGGTCAGAGAGCTAAAGGCAAGGGCTAATACTGTAAAACTCTTAGAAGAAAACATAGGAGTTAATCTTCATTACTTTGGATTAGGAATTGGTTTCTTAAATATGACACATAAAGAACAAGCAACCAAAGAAAAAAATAGATAAATTAGGCTTCATCAAAATTAAAAATTGGGGTGCTTCAAAGGACACTATCAAGAAAGTGAAAAGAGAGCCCACAGAAGAGGAGAAAATATCAGAAAATATTTACGAATCATTTATCTGATAGGGCTCTAGTATGCAAAATATATAAAGAATTCTTACAACTTAATAATAAAAAGGCAGCCCAATTAAAAATGAGCAGGGGGGCTTCCCTGGTGGCGCAGTGGTTGAGAATCCGCCTGCCGATGCAGGGGACACGCGTTCGTGCCCCGGTCCGGGAAGATCCCACATGCCGCCGAGCGGCTGGGCCCGTGAGCCATGGCCATGAGCCTGTGCGTCCGGAGCCTGTGCTCCGCAACGGGAAAGACCACAACAGTGAGAGGCCCGCGTACCACAAAAAAAAAAAAAAATGAGCAGGGACTTCCCTGGTGGTGCAGTGGTTAGGAATCTGCCTGCCAATGCAGGGGACACGGGCTTGAGCCCTGGTCCGGGAGGATCCTACATGCCGCTGAGCAACTGAGCCCGTGTGCCACAACTACTGAGCCTGCGCTCTAGAGCCCGCAAGCCACAACTACTGAAGCTTGCATACTTAGAGCCCATGCTCTGCAACAAGAGAAGCCACCACAATGAGAAGCCCGTGCACCGCAACGAAGAGTGGCCTCCGCTTTCTGCAACTGGAGAAGGCCCACATGCAGCAACGAAGACCAAATGCAGCCAAAAATTAATTAATTAATTATTTTTAAAAATGAGCAAAGACTTGAATAGACATTTCTCCACAGAATATATATAAATGGCCAATAAGCACATGAACAATGCTTACTCAACATCATTAGTCACTAGGGAAAAGCAAATCAAAACCACAGTGAGATATCACTTCATACCCACTAGGATGGCTACAATGAAAAAGATGGACAATAACAAGTGTTGGCAAAGATGTGGAGAAATTGCAGCCCTCATACATTGATGATGAGAATGTAAAGTAGTGCAAACACTTTGGAAAGCAGTCTGGCAGTTTCTCAAATAAACAGAGTTATTATAGGACCTAGCAATTCCACTCCTAAGTATATACCTAAGAGAATTGAAAACACATTTTCATACAAAAACTTGTACACAAATGTTTATAGCAGCATTATTCATAATAGCCAAAAACTGAAAACAACTCAAATGTCCATGAAGCAATGAATGGATAAACAAAATGAAGTATATCCATACAATGGACTATTATTCAGCCATTAAAAAGGAATGAAGTAGTGATTCATGCTAAAACATGCACAGATCTTGAAAACATTATGCCAGGTTAAAGAAGCCAGAAACAAAAGGCTACATATTATATGGTTCCATTTATATGAAATGTTCAAAATAGGCAAATCTACGGGGACAGAAAGTAGATTAGTGGTTGCCAGTGGTTCTCATTCCATGAGGACACAAGGGAATGGGAAGTTACTGCTAATGGGCACAGAATTTCTTTTTTGGAGTAATAAAAATGTTCTGTTACTATATAATGGTGATGGTCACATAACCTTATGAATATACCAAAAACCACTGAACTGTATGTACACTTTAGAAGGGTGAATTTTATGATTTTTTTCTTTGATTTTTCTTTTTTGAATTCTTTATGAATTTTCTTTTTAAGAAGAAGAGAAAAATATCGGAAAAGTGTCTTTATCAAGCAGAGTATTCTGAGAACTGAAATACTCTATTAATATGGATAACATGGAATTTTTATTTGTGTCAAATAGAGGTGATTGTTTAAAGCTGGAAGAATGTAACAGAATTGGGCATTGAGTGTAAATCAGTATTTGAAGGCCACATTCACACTGTCCCGTGAAGATAATACTCTGGTAAATTTTCAAATTGTAAACATCTGGATGTTGGACATTACAGTTTGGACATTTCATCAGAATATTTTGATATTTAGACTTAATCTCTTTCCAAACAGTATTTTATTCATCTTTTCAAATACTATATATTCAGTAAATATATGTGGAGTTATAAGTGTTGACATAGTCACTGGCTCATCTATATAATACTGAGCTCTAATTATCACTCAAAGCAAGAAACCCTGGGAAAAGAAATTTTTACTTCTGAATCTAGAGTGTAATGATGCTACAGTAACATTGAATGTTGAAATATATTTCAGTTAAACTAAAAAAAAAAATCACTAAGTTCTGATCAGAACTTAGTTTACCTGATTACTTAGTTTACCTGAAGTAATCATATCCATAACTCATATTCTGAGAATTCTTGGATTTAAATCAAGTTATAAATCAGATAAGAATCAGAAAGTGGCAAATGCTCCCAGTTCATGATCTTCCTCTGAAGTCCCCAGGAATGCTCTCAATTCAATGTTACTTTGCTCTCTTCCTGCTGGCAACAGACAAGGCCATCAAATTACCAGGACAATTTCTGGTGAGCAGCTTAATTCTAAGGTTACATTTGGTTTCATGGATCTTGGCACAGGGTGATAGATTCCTGATGGATGTACCTCCAAAGGTCCTAGCAGTTAGCTCCCCATCATGATATCCTATCTTACTGTTTCCTACCACTGTCTGAAAGCCTGAAAGCAAGTTCCATATTGTGCTGTTATCCTTACCACACTTTTTTGTTCCCATTATGATTTATGGGTCACCTTCTGGCCAACACAGCCTTGTTCCTTGAGGGAGCAACATATGCAGAGAGCCTAAACACTTTAGTGATTTGATTTACATGAAGCCGGTCCTTTCATCTACCACAAAATAGGCTGCAGAAGGCCAGCAGCAAATTGCTATCCGGTGCAGCACTTCAAAGGGGACAGGATAGTTGTGTGCAACTTCCAGAAATTCGGCCTAATTAATTTGTAGTATTCACCCACCATCAAATGGATTTTCTGGAATCACATGCTTCCTGGATACAATCTTTGTGACAGCAGAAATAGGAAATATGCAGGGAACAATATATTTTCATTATTCTTAAAAAGAAAAGGCCCACTGAAACAAGGGCTGTAGAACAGCTTTCTCCCCAGTTTCACCCATAAAAGACTCCTATATATAAAACACCTGTAGAGCATGGATTATCTGATTATCTGATTATCTGATATGTTTACCATAAGTCCACTACCCAGTATATTGCTTATCCAGTCATGAACCTGTGCAAACATTTGAAACAAATGAAAGCCAAGCATTTGTAGACCTGGAATCTGAACACCACTGAACACATTTGGTAGCCCTGAAAATCCTGCCTGTTTTTTCTTTGATGTTGCCCATGAAGAGTGAATTAATTCTCTCCAAGCAATAGAATGAAGCAGGGTTGGAAACAGGTTCAGGCTGGTGTATCCTGTTCGTCACAGAAATTTCCAGGGCACAAGAAAGATTTCTTTTTTCCTTTTTTAAAGAATCCTACTGGATTTTATTTTACACAGAATACAAAATAGCTTCAGGAATAGCAAACTGAAAAGACAAAGCAGAAAAGACATGGTTCTACCTAATTTATAATTATGTAACAGGAGGGCAAGTCATTAAATGCATAACAAACAGCTGAGCTTAATGGAAGAATTCTCCTTTCCTGGTACACATACTTCACTTCAAATCGCTTCTCACCCACACCGCTGGTGGCGCTGCTCAGGATATCCACGACCAACACTGGTGCTGTCTGGAAATGCACAGTCTGTCTTCTGGCCACTACAAGAAATATTTCTTAAATTGCTTAAGAATATGGGTAGTTTTACCTGGACCAAGAGAGACCACACTTCCCCTGCAGGAGACTTAACCCAGGAGCTAAAACATCTGATGAAAAAGGAGAGAGAAAGATAACCCAGCCTTCCCTGAGGAGGCAGCCTCCAGATCATCTGGTTCCTTCTGCTGCATGAGTGAGCAGAGAGTACCAAAAAGGAGCAAAATATCTGAATGGGTTTTTTTGGTTTGTTTGTTTGTTTTAAATTTTATTTGGTTTTGGCTGTGTTGGGTCTTCGTTGCTGCACACGGGCTTTCTCTAGTTAGGGTGAGCGGGGGCTACTCTCACTGCGGTGGCTTCTCTTGTTGTGGAGCACGGGCTCTAGTCACGTGGGCTTCAGTAGTTGTGGCTCACGGGCTCAGTAGTTGTGGCTCACCAGCTCTAGAGCACAGGCTCAGTAGTTGCAGCACATGTGTATTTGCTCTGCGGCATGTGGGATCTTCCCGGACCAGGGCTCGAACCATGTCCCCTGCATTGGCAGGCAGATTCTTAACCACTGTGCCACCAGGGAAGTCCCTATCTGAATGTTTTGAGCAGAGGCCGTGTCAGCTCATTACATGAAAGCAAGGAGGAGAAGAAAATCCATGTCTTTAATCACAGTGACCCTGCCCATAGGTAATTGTAGTCTAATAAGTTTCTTGACTTCTGACAAGAGTATCAACTCCTCATCGGTGGAGAAACGGACAGATTTCCCTTTCCCTTTTTATAGTTTACAGAATACAAAATCGTTATCTAAGAAACTAGCTTTCAGCCCCAGATAGGCTTTGGCTGTCAGAGTGCCCCGCTCCATGCCTTGCTCCAGTCTGAGTTAGATACTTGGTGAGGTAGATACTTAGCAGTCAGAGTGCTAACCTGAGCAATATCTGGGCAGGCACTAACACCAGAACTGACAGAATTCTTGTCTCTTCCAGGAACCATCTGCTGGTTCTTATCACAGGATGTGGGCCCAATGCCCTAACCAGTACCATCAGCCACTTTGCTTCTTGAGTTCTGCCTTTTCCTGATTGCCTAGAGACAGAAGAGAGACTTCCCTCTCTGGTTTCAGAATTCCTTGGAGGAATCCTGTATTGATTGACTAGTCATCTCCTTCACATTGGTGAACATGGGACCTTTAACCTTGACCTTTTTCTCAGTCCCTTATAGGATATCCGAAGCCCTTTTGTTGGTGAATTATAAAGGTTTTTAAGAAACATTTGCTTTTTCAGCAATTCCATTCATCTTAGTGCTCAAAGCATGAGTTCCATCTTGTGTCAGCATCCCACCAGGGGCAAGCAGAAGAATTTCTGACTCTTCAAGTTCAAAGTTTATGCCTCTCTGTCGGATCTTCCACTCAGTTGATGTTTTTTTCTTTTGGAAACCTCTAACTCCCCACTCAAGTGCTTGGCAAAGATAAGAGGCGAGTTCTAAACAAAATGAATAATATTACCTTTACCTATATACACTATCAGATCTGCCCATTATCCAGAATCTCTTTGATGACTCAACTCGTCCAAAAATAATGACCAATTTCTCTATAAAGGCAGCAAGGTGGGGTGGGATGGTGATAATTCTCTCACGTGCACTAATAAAGAAAATTTAGCAATAATATCAGGAAGACTATCATATAATGGAAACTGAAAAACAGGGCGGCATCAAGCTACAGACAAAAATTAAGGTCTTTGAAATTCTGGCAGAGCTCAGTCTCTCTCAAAAAAATATAAAATTCAACATCACGCCAAAATACTTGAATCACAAATGAAGACTTACAAAAACCATATGGTAGCAGAGCTCTTCAAAAACAGTTCCCTGCCCAGGACATGTGTGTGGCATCAGAACAAACTAGCTCCTACATGATGAGCCAAAGTGAAGGTGTGGGGATGATTACAAGCCAGAAGAATTGTTGGAAGGATATTCACTGACATTTTGCTTCAAACAATGTGGCCTCTCGGTGGAATACTGGAGAAAAATCAATGACAGCTCTTCTTGAGGAAAGATTTTGAGTAGGGTACAAATTTTAAAGGACAGAGTTACAGACAGTAATAGGAACTGTGAATGGTGGCGGCTGCCATACATTTTAACAAGAACATGTGAGCCTGGGCTTCCCTGGTGGCGCAGTGGTTAGGAGTCCGCCTGCCAATGCAGGGGACACGGGTTCGAGTCCTGGTCTGGGAAGATCCCACATGCCTCAGAACAACTAAGCCCATGCGCCACAACTACTGAGCCTGCGTGCCACAACTACTGAGCCTGCACTCTGGAGCCCGTGCTCTGCAACAAGAGAGGCCACCGCAATGAGAGGCCCGCGCACCACAACGAGGAGTGGCCCCCGCTCTCCACAATTGGAGAGGGCCCGCGCACAGCAACAAAGACCCAATACAGCCAAAAATAAATAAATAAAAATAAATTAAAAATAAAAAGAACATGTGAGCTATATGTAGGAAGAAATGCTTTACAACACCACTGTTATTAGAGAAGAGTCACTATCTTTGGCATAACTAGTTAGTGATTGATCTTGTTAAGGAGACTTTTCTCCCCCATGTTTCCACCAAAAACAACAACAACAACAAAAACACAACACAATAGCACTGAGTAGCAATGGTTTGTATTTCACTAGAAATTCCATGATTCTTAAATTGAAAGTGCAATGATAAAATTTCAAAGGTTGCTATAAACCATCAGGTTGGTCTTATTTGAATAATCAGAGCAGAACAGTCTGTTGAATTATTTCTTCATCTGATGCATCCCATTTAATAATGGTGGAATATTGCATTATTGTTCTCAGCTATTCACCACACCTCCTGTAAGAGAGTTGTATATCCTACACATTTCCATGTGACTTGCAGTCCCTTTGTATAGGAGACACATACTTCCGCACTTTATTAACATTGGGTTTAGCCATGTGATTTGCTTTGGCCAATGAAATGTGAGGTGTAAGCGACATGTACCTATAAACAGTAGCTTAAGTGCCATTGCACAGGTCAACCATTACACCATTTTCCCTTTACCACAATAATGAGTGTCCTTAATAGGTGTTGCTCCTTCAGCCTGGATCCTGAAATAAACACATATTGAGCACAGCTACAGCTGACACATTCCATGAGTGACAAATAAACCTTTGAGCCACTGAGATTTGTGCATGTTTCTTATTGCAGTATAAACTATCAAAACTCATTCATACAATAACCATGTAGGGAACTCCCTGGCTGTCCAGTGGTTAGGACTCCATGCTCTCACTGACAAGGGCCTGGGTTCAGTCCCTGGCTGGGGAACTAAGATCCCACAAGCCACGTGGTGTGGCCAAAAAAAAAAAAAAGTGTAAATTAGTACAGTAGCTATCCATTAACAATAGTTGTCAACTATGCAATATATATTTTGAAGTGCTAGAGTCCAAAGAGCTTAGATAGAAACATGCCTCACAAAGAAATATAACTGATGCTACTCTTAATTTTCTACCTATGAATTTTTCACTTATTTGGAAGGTTGATAACAGGTTGTAGAGTATAATATATCCAGCTTCTCCATCTTCATTAAAATGATTTTCATTGTACTCAAGTCAAATTAAGAATGTTATCAGACTGGTTCAAGATGGCGGAGTAGAAGGACATGCTCTCACTCCCTCTTGTGAGAGCACCAGAATCACAACATTGGGTTTAGCCATGTGATTTGCTTTGGCCAATGAAATGTGAGGTGTAAGCGACATGTACCTATAAACAGTAGCTTAAGTGCCATTGCACAGGTCAACCATTACACCATTTTCCCTTTACCACAATAATGAGTGTCCTTAATAGGTGTTGCTCCTTCAGCCTGGATCCTGAAATAAACACATATTGAGCACAGCTACAGCTGACACATTCCATGAGTGACAAATAAACCTTTGAGCCACTGAGATTTGTGCATGTTTCTTATTGCAGTATAAACTATCAAAACTCATTCATACAATAACCATGTAGGGAACTCCCTGGCTGTCCAGTGGTTAGGACTCCATGCTCTCACTGACAAGGGCCTGGGTTCAGTCCCTGGCTGGGGAACTAAGATCCCACAAGCCACGTGGTGTGGCCAAAAAAAAAAAAAAGTGTAAATTAGTACAGTAGCTATCCATTAACAATAGTTGTCAACTATGCAATATATATTTTGAAGTGCTAGAGTCCAAAGAGCTTAGATAGAAACATGCCTCACAAAGAAATATAACTGATGCTACTCTTAATTTTCTACCTATGAATTTTTCACTTATTTGGAAGGTTGATAACAGGTTGTAGAGTATAATATATCCAGCTTCTCCATCTTCATTAAAATGATTTTCATTGTACTCAAGTCAAATTAAGAATGTTATCAGACTGGTTCAAGATGGCGGAGTAGAAGGACATGCTCTCACTCCCTCTTGTGAGAGCACCAGAATCACAACTAACTGCTGAACAATCATCGACAGGAAGACATTGGAACTCACCAAAAAAAGGAGCCCCACATCCAAAGACAAAGGAGAAGCCGCAATGAGAAGTTGGAGGGTCTCCTGCAGAGGCGGGGGTGGCTGTGTGTCACGATGAGGACAAGGACACTGGCAGCAGAAGTTCTGGGAAGTACTCCTTAGCATCAGCTCTCCTAGAGCCCGCCATTACCCCACCAAACAGCCAGGGTAGGCTCCAGTGTTGGGTCCCCTCAGGCCAAACAACCAACGAGGAGGGAACCCAGCCCCACCCATCAGCAGACAGGCAGAATAAAGTTTTACTGAGCTCTGCCCACCAGAGCAACACCCAGCTCTACCCACCACCAGTCCCTCCCATCAGGAAGCTTGCACAAGCCTCTTAGATAGCCTCATCCACCAGAGGACAGACAACAGAAGCAAGAAGAACTACAGTTCTGCAGGCTGTGGAAGGAAAGCCACATTCACAGAAAGATAGACAAAATGAAAAGGCAGAGGACTTTGTACCAGATGAAGGAACAAGATAAAACCCCAGAAAAACAACTAAATGAAGTGGAGATAGGCAACCTTCCAGAAAAAGAAT
>NC_041215.1:79571826-79573522 GCF_002837175.3 Physeter macrocephalus
AACGGATAAGTGACCTGGAAGACAGAATGGTGGAATTCACTGCCGCAGAACAGAATAAAGAAAAAATAATGAAAAGAAATGAAGACAGCCTAAGAGACCTCTGGGACAACATTAAATGCAACAACATTCACATTAGGGGGGTCCCAGAAGGAGAAGAGAGAGAAAAAGCACCCGAGAAAATATTTGAAGAGATTATAGGAGAAAACTTCCCTAACATGGAAAAGGAAATAACCACCCAAGTCCAGGAAGTGCAGAGAGTCCCAGACAGGATAAACCCAAGGAGAAACATGCCAAGACACATAGTAATCAAATTCACAAAAATTAAAGACAAAGAATAATTATTGAAAGCAACAAGGGGAAAATGACAGATAACATACAAGGGAACTCCCATACGGTTAACAGCTTATTTCTCAGCAGAAACTCTACAAGCCAGAAGGGACTGGCATGATATATTTAAAGTGGTGAAAGGGAAGAACCTACAACCAAGATTACTCTACCCGGCAAGGAACTCATTCAGATTGGACGGAAAATCAAAACCTTTATGGGCAAGCAAAAGCTAAAAGAATTCAGCACCACCAAACCAGCTCTACAACAAATGCTGAAGGAACTTCTCTAAGTGGGAAACACAAGAGAAGAAAAGGACCTACAAAAACAAACCCATAACAATTAAGAAAATGGAAATAGGAACATACATATCAATAATTACCTTAATCGTGAATGGATTAAATGTTCCAACCAAAAGACACAGGCTGGCTGAATAGATACAAAACCAAGACCCATATATATGCTGTCTACAAGAGACCCACTTCAGACCTAGGGACACATACACACTGAAAGTGAGGGGATGAAAAAAGATATTCCATGAAAATGGAAATCAAAAGAAAGCTGGAGTAGCAATACTCATATCAGATAAAATAGACTTTAAAATAAAGAATGTTACAAGAGACAAGGAAGGACACTACATAATGATCAAGGGATCGATCCAAGAAGAAGATATAACAATTATAAATATATATGCACCCAACATAGGAGCACCTCAATACATAAGGCAACTGAAAACAGCTATAAAAGAGGAAATCAACAGTAACAAAATAATAGTAGGGGACTTTAACACCCACTTACAACAATGGAAAGATCATCCAGACAGAAAATTAATAAGAACACACAAGCTCTAAATGACACAATAGACCAGATAGATTTAATGGATATTTATAGGACATTCCATCCAAAATAGCAGATTACACTTTCTTCTCAAGTGCACATGGAACATTCTCCAGGATAGATCACATCTTGGGTCACAAATCAAGCTTCGGTAAATTTAAGAAAATTGAAATCATATCAAGCATCTTTTCCGACCACAACACTATGAGATTAGAAATCAATTACAGGGAAAAAGATGTAAAAAACACAAACACATGGAGGCTAAACAATACGTTACTAAATAACCAAGAGATCACTGAAGAAATCAAAGAGGAAATCAAAAACTACTTAGAGACAAATTACAATGAAAATACTACTATCCAAAATCTATGGGATGCAGCAAAAGCAGTTCTAAGAGGGAAGTTTATATCAATACAATCCTCCATCAGGAAACAAGAAAAATCTCAAATAAACAATCTAACCTTACACATAAAGGAACTAGAGAAAGAAGAACAAACAAAACCCAAAGTTAGTAGAAGGAAAGAAATCATAAAGA
>NC_041215.1:79574527-79575785 GCF_002837175.3 Physeter macrocephalus
GGCCACCATCACCCTGATACCAAAACCAGACAAAGATACTACAAAAAAAAATTACAGACCAATATCACTCATGAATATAGATGCAAAAATCCTCAACAAAATACTAGCAAACAATCCAACAACACATTAAAAGGTTCATACACCATGATCAAGTGGGATTTATCGCAGGGAGGCAAGGATTCTTCAATATATGCAAATCAATCAATGTGATACACCATATTAACAAACTGAAGAATAAAAACCATGTGATTGGGCTTCCCTGGTGGCGCAGTGGTTGAGAGTCTGCCTGCCGATGCAGGGGACACTGGTTCGTGCTCCAGTCCGGGAAGATCCCGCATGCCGCGGAGTGGCTAGGCCCATGAGCCATGGCGGCTGAGCCTGCGCGTCCGGAGCCTGTGCTCCATAATGGTAGAGGCCACAACAGTGAGAGGCCCGTGTACTGCAAAAAAAACCCCAAAAAAACAAAAAACCATGCGATCATCTCAATAGATGCAGAAAAAGCTTTTGACAAAATTCAACACCCATTTATGATAAAAATTATCCAGAAAGTGGGCATAGAGGGAACCTACCTCAACATAATAAAAGCCATATGTGACAAACCCAGAGCAAACATCATTCTCAATGGTGAAAAACTGAAAGCATTTCCTCTAAGATCAGGAACAAGACAAAGATGTCCACTCTCGCCACTATTATTCAACATAGTTTTGGAAGTCCTAGCCACGGTAATCAGAGAAGAAAAAGAAATAAAAGGAATACATATTGGAAAAGGAGAAGTAAAACTGTCACTGTTTGCACATGACATGATACTCTACACAGAGAATCCTAAAGATGCCACCAGAAAACTGCTAGAGCTTATCCATGAATTTGGTAAAGTTGGAGGATACAAAATTAATGCACAGAAATCTCTTGCATTCCTATACACTAACAACAAAAGATCAGAGAAATTAAGGAAGCAATCCCATTCACCATTGCAAGAAAAAGAATAAAATACCTAGGAATAAACCTACTTAAGGAGGTAAAAGACCTGTACTCAGAAAACTATAAGACACTGATGAAAGAAATCTAAGATTACACTAACAGATGGAGAGATATACCATGTTCTTGGATTGGAAGAATGAATACTGTGAAAATGACTATACTACCCAAAGCAATCTACAGATTCAATGCAATCCCTATCAAATTACCAGTGGCATTTTTTACAGAACTAGAACAAAAAATCTTAAAATTTGTATGGAAACACAAAAGACCCCGAAGAGCC
>NC_041215.1:79575937-79576628 GCF_002837175.3 Physeter macrocephalus
ACACCTATGGTCAACTAATCTATGACAAAGGTGGCAAGGATATACAATGGAGAAAAGTCAGTCTCTTCAATAAGTGGTGCTGTGGGGCTTCCCTGGTGGCGCAGTGGTTGAGAGTCCACCTGCCGATGCAGGGGACACGGGTTCGTGCCCCAGTCTGGGAGGATCCCACATCCCACGGAGCAGCTGGGCCCGTGAGCCATGGCCACTGAGCCTGCGTGTCCAGAGCCTGTGCTCCACAACGGGAGAGGCCACAACAGTGAGAGGCCCAAGTAACACAAAAAAAAACAACAACAAAAAAAGTGGTGCTGGGAAAACTGGACAGCTACAGCTCATGCAGCTCAATATTAAAAAAACAAACAACGCAATCCAAAAATGGGTAGAAGACCTAAATAGATAATTCTCCAAAGAAGACATACAGATGACCAAGAAGCACATGAAAAGCTGCTCAACATCACTAATTATTAGAGAAATGCAAATCAAAACTACCATGAGGTATCATCTCATACCATTTTGAATGGGCATCATCACAAAATGTACAAACAACAAATGCTGGAGAGGGTGTAGAGAAAATGGAACCCTCTTGCACTGTTGGTGGGAATGTAAATTGATACAGCCACTATGGAGAATAGTATGGAGGTTCCTTAAAAAACTGAAAATAGAATTACCATATGACCCAGCAATCCCACTACTG
>NC_041215.1:79576674-79585772 GCF_002837175.3 Physeter macrocephalus
GATGAATGGATAAAGAAGATGTGGCACATATATACAATGGAATATTGCTCAGCCATAAAAAGGAATGAAATTGGGTCATTTGTAGAGACATGGATGGATCTAGAGACTGTCATACAGAGTGAAGTCAGAAAGAGAAAAACAAATATCGTATATTAACGCATGTATGTGGAACCTAGAAAAATGGTACAGATGAACCGGTTTGCAGGGCAGAAATAGAGACACAGATGTAGAGAACAAACGTATAGACACCGGGGGGGGAAGTGGCGGGTGGGGGATCGTGGTGGTGTGATGAATTGGGAGATTGGGATTGACATGTATACACTGATATGTATAAGATAAATAACTAATAACAAGAAAAAGAAAAGAGTGATAAAATTTGTTGGAGGCCAACAGGAAAAAGAAAAAAGACTGTTATCAGCCTATTATCTCTCCAAATAGAAACCACATGCTGGGGCTTCCCTGGTGGCGCAGTGGTTAAGAATCTGCCTGCCAATGCAGGGGACACGGGTTTGAGCCTGGTCGGGGAAGATCCCACATGCTGCGGAGCACTAAGCCCGTGTGCCACAACTACTAAGCCTGCGCTATAGAGCCCGTGAGCCACAACTACTGAGCCTGCGCACTTAGAGCCCACGCTCCACAACAAGGGAAGCCACTGCAATGAGAAGCTCCTGCACCGCAACAAAGAGTAGCCCCCGGTCCCTGCAACTAGAGAAGACCCATTGCAGCCATTAATTAATTAATTAATTAAAATTTAAAAACCACGTACTGACCTTTAAGGGAATCTTCATTTTAGGACAAAATATTACTAATTTCCAGTATAATTGTATAGAGTAAGAAATGAATTTATGAGTTTTAATAAATAATTCAATTGCTCTGCAACATTCCAAACAGTATTAGAAGCAAAGTCATATATTAGAACAGAGCACAAAAGCACTAGGAGCCAGACAACTTTCTATGGGTTTTTATAGCTAATGAAGCTCCAGACCATAATTAGTTCCTCTCTCAGTTGTATGTTATCATGAGAACTCATCTTTTAGAACTTTTAGGCTTGGCATCTTTAAGGCCAAATACTGCAACCTCAATTTTTTTTTTTTTTTTTGCGGTACGCGGGCCTCTCACTGTTGTGGCCTCTCCCGTTGCGGAGCACAGGCTCAGCGGCCATGGCTCACGTGAGATCTTCCCGGACCGGGGCACGAACCCGTGTCCCCTGCATTGGCAGGCGGTCTCTCAACCACTGCGCCACCAGGGAAGCCCTGCAGCCTCAATTTTTGAAGGAAGAAATTATTTCAAGTTCTGTATCTGCACAATGTCAAAATGATTGGTGAAATCAGTGAAAATATTAGGCAAATCAGTTGTTTGGTATAATGTTGGCACAAAGTAAGTCCTATTCCTGGCTTTGGTCCTATATTTAGAAATATCTTTGCTTTCCTGTGATTAGAAAGATATGTATCATTTTCTTTGGGTTCTCATATTGGGGATCAAACAAGACCTAGGGAAGTGCAGCCAGGCCTCTGTAGAGGGTGGCTCCCTGCCCACTAGCGTCACCTGGGGCGGCAGCCCCACTAAGCCAGGTGGGGCTTTGCCATCTGAGTATTGACATAGCCAGGTCCTCCTAGCTTGAGGAAGTACAACTTGCTGGTCTGTTCCTTGCCGTGTACCCTAAAAAGGAACCTTCCTGAATTCCTGTTCCCCAATCTCAGCCTACGCTCGGCCAGGCCTACCCGCAGGGCCTGCTGTCCTGGTGGCCTGGGAACCGAGTGAAGGGGACCTTCACTCAAAGGGACACTCAAACACTGACCTACATCATTGCTGAGGAAATCCATACCAAATGCCTGTACAAATCAGTCTACACCTTCTTTCCTTTTCCTTTTCTTTAGGAAAGAAAATATTGGCTTTGTACTTAACCAATGGAGAGCTTGACTCAGCCTCTAGGCCAGACAGGTTTTCTAATACTTCTACTAAGTTTAACAAATCAGTCAGTCACAGACAGAGCTCCTGGACCACCCCCCTTTGCCTCCCCTCCAAGCAAATCGGCACTTTGTCCTATTGTTGTCATGCATTTTACTTCCACATACGTTGTAAACCCCACACTACATTATTTTGTTGTTGTTTAAACAGTCAATTATCTTTTTAAAAGATTGAAATAATAAGAAAAAAGTCTTACACATTTACCTACATTTTTACCCTTTCGATTGCTCTTTATTCCTTTTGGTAGGTCCATATTTACAACTGATAATGTTTTCCTTCTGCCTAGAAGATTTCCTTTAACATTTTTTGTAATGTGGATATGAATTCTTTCAGCTTTTTAATGACGGAAAAGTTCTTTATTTTGCCTTCATTTTTAAGATATATTCTAGTGTAGTATATATATGACTATTTTCATTTTTTAGTACTTTAAAGGTGTTGCTCCACTGGGTTTTTGGTTTGTATGTTTGTTTGTGTTGTTTTGTTTTTTGCTTACATTGTTTCTGACAAGAAATGTTCTGTCATTACCTTTGTTCTTTGTACATGTCATGTTTTTCCACCCCCTCTGGTTGCTTTTAATATTTTCCCTTTGTAACTTGTTTTAATGAATTTGATTATGATGTTACCTTGGTGTAGTGTTTCTTGTTCTCGGGGCTGGTTGAACTCCTTGGATCTAGGTTTTATTGCATTTGGAAAATTTGGGGCTTTTATTTCTTCAAATACATTTTTTCTGTAAACCCCTCCCCCTGTCACATTTCCATCGGGGCTCCAGTTACGTATATATTAGGCCACTCGACGCTGGCCCACAGCTCACTGATGCTCTGTTCCTTTTCTTCCCCCAGACTTATTTTTGTCTGTGTTCACTGTGTATAGTTTATATCGCCATGTCTTCAAATTCACTCCTGATTTTTCTGCAGTGTCTAATCTGTTGTTACTTAATCCTATCCAGTGTATTTTTTCATCTCTGTCATTGTTGTTTTCATCTCTAGAAGCTCAATTTGTGTCTTTTTCACATTTACTGTGTTTCTACTTAACATGTTCTATCTTTCCTCTAGATCAGGATCTCGCAACTTCAGCTCTACTGATATTTGGTTTGAATAACTCTCTGTTGCGGGGAGGCTGTCCTATGTATTGTAGGACGTTTAGCAGCATCCCTGGCTTCTACCCACCACATGCCAGTAGCACCACCACCTTCAACTTGTGATAATCAAACTGTCTCCAGACATTGCCAAATGTTGGCTGGGGGAAAAAAAATCAGTCCTCTCTTGAAAACTACTGCTCTAGATTTTGGAACATATGTGATACCGTTATGATAACTATTTTAATGTCATTATCTATTAATTCTATCATCTGTATCAGTTTTCTCCAATTTCTATTGTTAATTCTTCTCCTTATAATTTTCCTGCTTCTTCACATGCCCGATAGCTTTTTTATTATACGCTGGACATTGTGAAGTTTACTTTGTTGGTTATGTATATTCTCATATCCCTGTAAATATTCTTGAGCTTTGTTCTGGGATGCAACTAAGTTACCAGGAAAAAAATTTGATCCTTTCAGGTCTTGCTTTTAAGCTTCATTATGTAAGACCAGAACAGCATTTAATCTAGGGCTAATTTTGCCCTGCTACAGAAGCAAGACCCTTCTGCATGCTCTACCCAATACCCCATGAATTATAAGGTTCCCCAATATGGCTGGTGGGCATTGGCACTATTCGTGGCCCTGTGTGAGCTCCTCATGGGTGGTTCTTTACATGATCTAGTATAGTGTCCTCACACACATGCGCTGGTAAGCTCTCAGGTGAATACTTCAGGGAGGACCTCTGGACATTTGGGGGGTTCTTTCTCTCTGAGAAGCTTTCTCCTCTCTGGTTCATTGTTCTTCAAACTCCAGCAGCTTTGGCCTCTCTCAGCTTCATCTCTTCAACTCCCAGCTCCACCTGCTCCACTCAGAGATCATTGCATTCTGCTTGGGTTCCCCCTCCTGCACTGCAGCCTAATCATTGGGGTCGCTTGCTGTGTTTCCCATCTCTCAGGGATCACTGTCCTTCATTATCTCATGGCCAATGTCTTGAAAACCATTGTTTCATATATTTCATCTGATTTTTTTTTTTTTAGTTTTTTCAGGCAGGATTGTCAATCTGGTCTCTGTTACTCCATCTTGACTGGAAATGAGTACATTTTTAAGTTACTTGGAATTGACGTGGGTGTTAAACTTTCTGAATTATTGAATTTCTGAGAATAACTGTAAATTGCTCTTACTCTTTTTTTAAATATTTTATTTATTTATTTATTTGGTTGTGCCGGGTCTTAGTTGTGACAGGTGGGCTCCTTAGCTGCAGCTCACCAGATCCTTTGTTGTGGCATGCGAACTCTTAGTTGTGGCATGCATGTGGGCTCTACTTCCCTGACCAGGGATCAAACCTGGGCCCCCTGCATTGGGAGTTTGGAGTCTTAACCTCTGTGCCACCAGGGAAGTCCTGCTCACACTCTTGATTGAAAAGTTTGGATTGAAATAAAATTCTGCTCAATATAATTTTCACTACAAACTGAAGACATTTTTCCCTTATTTTAAGCATCCAATGTTGTGTATGGAAGTCTGATGTTTGTTTCATTTTTGTTCCTTTGTAAATATTTTTTTTCTACAGGATTTTAGAATCATCTCTTGACCTACAGCGTTCTGTAATTTCAAAGTGATCTGTTTAGATATGTTTTCTTTTTTTTTAAAATAGTATCTGTGAAATCATGAGTTGACTAATTTTAATTTTACAACCCATTATAAAATAAATATATGATCATTAAGATACAAAACATTTATCCATGCCACTTAAAATCATCTTTAGTATCACTAGTGTTATATCTTCCACCCTTTGGAAAACTTTGGATTAAAGCATAGTGTTAATCAGCAAAGGAAACCATGAACAAAATGAAAAGACAACCTACAAACTGGGACAAAATATTTGCAAATGATGCAACCAACAAGGGATTAATTTCCAAGATATACAAACAGCTCATACAACTCAATATCAAAAAAAAAACAAACAACCCAATCAAAAAGTGGGCAGAAAACCTAAATAGACCTTTCTCCAGAGAAAACATACAGATGGCCAATAGGCACATGAAAAGATGCTCAACATCGCTAATTATTAAAGAAATGCAAATTACAACTACAATGAGGTATCACCTCACACTGTTCAGAATGGCCATTATCAAAAACTCTACAAATAATAAATGCTGGAGAGGGTGTGGAAAGAAGGGAACCCTCCTACACTGTTAGTGGGAATGTAAATTGGTGTAGCCACTATGGGGAACAGTATGGAGGTTCCTTAAAAAACTAAAAATAGAGTTACCATATGATCCAGCAATGCCACTCCTGGGCCTATATCCAGAAAAGATGAAAACTCTAATTTGAAAAGATACATGCACCCCAATGTTCATGGCAGTACTACTTACAATAGCCAAGACATGGAAGCAACCTAAGTGTCCATCAACAGATGAATGGGTGAAGAAAATGTGGTATATATATATACAAAGGAATATTACTCAGCCATAAAAAAGAATGAAATATTTCCATTTGCAGCAACATGGATGGACCTAGAGATTATCATATTGAGTAAAGTAAGTCAGACAGAGAAAGACAAATATTATATTACATCACTTACATGTGGAATCTAAAAAATAATACAAATCAATTGATTTATAAAACAGAAACAGGGGCTTCCCTGGTGGCACAGTGGTTGAGAGTCTGCCTGCCAATGCAGGGGACATGGGTTCGTGCCCCGGTCCGGGAGGATCCCACATGCTGCGGAGCGTCTGGGCCCATGAGCCATGGCCGCTGGGCCTGCGCGAACGGAGCCTTTGGTCCACAACGGGAGAGGCCACAACAGTGAGAGACCTGCGTACAGAAAAAAAAACAAAAAAACAAAAAAACAGAAACAGTCTCGCAGACATAGAAAACAAACTATGTGGGGGGAGAGATAAATTAGGAGTTTGGGATTAACAGATACACACTACTACATATAAAATAGACAGGAGACAAGGATTTCCTGTATAGCACAGGGAACTATATTCAGTATCTTGTAATAACTTATAATGAGAAAGAATCAAAAAATTATAAATATATGTGTGTATATATGTATAACTGAATCACTTTTCTCTATACCTGAAACTAAGACAATATTGTCAATCAACTCTACTTCAATTTTTTTTTTTTTTTTGTGGTATGCGGGCCTCCCTCTGTTGTGGCCCCTCCCGTCGCGGAGCACAGGCTCCGGACGCGCAGGCTCAGCGGCCATGGCTCACGGGCCCAGCCGCTCCGCGGCACGCGGGATCCTCCCAGACCGGGGCGCGAACCCGGCCTCCCTGCATCGGCAGGCGGACGCGCAACCACTGCGCCACCAGGGAAGCCCCTCTACTTCAATTTTTTAAAAGCATAGTGTTAAGAAAAATTATAATAGATCATCAGGGAAAATTCAGAATGGGTGAAGATTACTAGGTATCTTCTCAATGGATGTTGTCTGGGTGATCCTTTGGGGTTTTCTGACTATATAGGTGTCTGTGGTTTTCATGATCTTCAGGCAATTTTACATCCAACTCTAAGCTGTATAAAACTGACGCAAATGAGTCTTGTCTGTAGACGTGACAATAAATTGTCTCTGGTGAAGATGCAATTGACTGTCACCATGTAAAAGAGATGATTCCAAACACTGCATTTTATTCCCTGTAAATATTGTTTTATCACCTATTGGCAATTTCATTTCAGCATTCCTGGTTACTACTATATGTGTTTGTTCTTTGAATTCTCTTTTGAAAAAGTTTTAACCTCTCACTGTTTCTCTCATTAATTATTAATAAGTTAAATAAGATCTTTGACCTGTGTGTTTTTGTATTTACATGACAATCATGATTTTGCCTTATTTTTAAGTATATTTTATTAATAGCATATATGAATTATTATAATGTGCATTATTACTCTATCATGTTTGAGAGGATTTGGAGAACACTTCAAACTGGGCTTTGGAACAAAGTGCCTTTTTGCTAAGCCTTGGCTTGGTATCAAATTCTCTATGACAAATCTGAGTGGCCACCCGTTTTGTAAATAAAGTTTTGTTGGCACACAGCCACATTCATTCATTTACATATAGAGTTGACAGTTGTAACAGAGACCATATGACCCACAAGCCTAAAATATTTACTATCTGGCCTTTAGTAGAAAAAGTTTGTTGACTCCTCTTTTACAATATGACACCAACCTGCTTTAGCATATAAACCACAAATGAAAATTCTATTACTTTTTTAGCTTGAGATGGTTAGGGTTTTCTGTACCTCCAAATGGATGTACAATGCCATTTGCAGGGATAGAGGGAACTTCTTCATTTTGGGAGACTGAATATCATAGTGTTTAATATCTCCCGTTGGCCTTGAAGTCAGAGTGTCCTGGGTTTGAATCCACACTCTCTCACTTACAGCTGAGAGACCTTGATCAGGCTGTTAAACCTTCCTAACCTTTAACCTTCCTAAGCCTCAGGTGCCTCATCCATAAAATAGGGATAATGATATTTTATATGGTAGTTGTAAGAATTAAATGAGCTGCAATATGTAAAGAGCTTAATACCCAGAACATAGAAATCCATGTTGTTATTGGGCATGGGCAAACTCTGGAAAGCACAGAATAATTAGATCTATGCCTGTTTTTGTAACCTTCAAAATAAAGTCCAATATCTGTCACCAGCCTACCCAACTTAAAGCTTCTCTCCACTATTCCAAAGAAACTCTCTTCTTCTTACTCAAGAGGTAAAATACTTTGTTTGGTTAGTTGGGGACACTCCAAGAGGAAACCTCACTAAGGTATCCCTAGCAAAATCTCATCTTTATTATGGTAAACTGATTGCAAAAAAATGGCCCCAATTCTTCTCCTCTAGGTATGCATGTCTTTTATGATGTGACTTTGAATCCCATGTAGAAGTGGAATCTATTTTCCCTGCCTTTCTCTACTGGCCTTGTTACTTGCTTAACCAGTAGAATGCAGCAGAATTGAATGTGCCAGTTCTGAGCTAAGGCCTGCAAGAAGACTTGCACACTTCTGCTTGCTCTTTTGAACCCTGCCTTCACCGTGACAAGCATGGGATAGCCTGCTGGAGAACAAGAGTGCAGAGATGAGTCATCTCGTCCATGAGCATCCTGCTTCAATCAGCTCCCAGCTAACCTGCCCACTGAGATCAACCAAGACCAGCTCAGATCAGCAAAACTACCTAACCAATGTATAGATTCATGAGCAAAAATACATATTTATTGTATGTCAAAATAAATTAATGTCCGATAATTTCTATCACTGTAATCTTGGCTACTGAATGATTGCTCTCTGCTGTTATTTGCTAGGGGAGTGTCAAGCATACATATCTCACACATAGGACTAGAGTGATAATCTGAAAATGTGGTCCTAACTCAACCCTGTTGTGTCAGGACATTGCTGAAGTGATTGATCCAGATGCATACTCAAGTAGAGAATTTCCCATGAAAGACTTGGACAGAAGTCACAGCTCTTGGCTACAGGGATCATGTAACAGTATTATGAGAACTTTTAAAGAAAAGAGGTAAGTAGTCATTCCATTTACAAAACCAATTCTTACAATAGTGACCGTTAGAACCAAAATGTTTGCATGACAAATGGACTTTTGAGTCCCCTCTGGTTGGCCTCCTGTTTAGAGATAGTAGTTAACAAAACAAAACTGAGTACTGCTAGAAAATGCACTGTTCCTTGGGATTCTAACAAGAAGTGATGTGATTATATTATGGCACGTTTTTCCCAAGGTAGTTAAAAAGAAAACAACATTCTTTTCTGGGTCTCTGGTGTTTCCCTTGTGATTTTGAGGATGACTATGCCTTTGCCTTTCCACTGTACTGACACTCTGCCACCCTGTGTCACTTTAAGCCAGTCATTTAATATGTAGTATGGGGCTTCCCTGGTGGCGCAGTGGTTGAGAGTCCGCCTGCCGATGCAGGGGACGCGGGTTCGTGCCCCGGTCCGGGAGGATCCCACACGCCGCGGAGCGGCTGGGCCCGTGAGCCACGGCCGCTGAGCCTGCGCGTCCGGAGCCTGTGCTCCGCAAGGGGAGAGGCCACAACAGTGAGAGACCC